>NC_084579.2:1619145-1626645 GCF_033978685.3 Nerophis lumbriciformis | reverse complement strand
AGTCTTGAAGTAAAGAGTCTTGAAGTACAGAAAAGTCTTGAAGTAAAGAAGAGTCTTTAAGTGAAGAAGAGTCTTGAAGTACAGAAGAGTCTTGAAGTAAAGAAGCGTCTTGAAGTAAAGAAGAGTCTTGAAGTAAAGAAGAGTCTTGAAGTAGAGAAGAGTCTTGAAGTACAGAAAAGTCTTGAAGTACAGAAAAGTCTTGAAGTACAGAAGAGTCTTGAAGTAAAGAAGAGTCTTGAAGTAGAGAAGAGTCTTGAAGTACAGAAAAGTCTTGAAGTACAGAAGAGTCTTGAAGTAAAGAAGAGTCTTGAAGTAAAGAAGTCTTGAAGTAAAAAAGAGTCTTGAAGTACAGAAGAGTCTTGAAGTAAAGAAGTCTTGAAGTAAAAAAGAGTCTTGAAGTAAAGAAGAGTCTTGAAGTAAAGAAGAGTCTTGAAGTAAAGAAGAGTCTGGAAGTAAAGAAGAGTCTGGAAGTAAAGAAGAGTCTTGAAGTACAGAAGAGTCTTGAAGTACAGAAGAGCCTTGAAGTACAGAAGAGTCTTGAAGTAAAAAAGAGTCTTGAAGTACAGAAGAGTCTTGAAGTACAGAAAAGTCTTGAAGTAAAGAAGAGTCTTTAAGTGAAGAAGAGTCTTGAAGTAAAGAAGAGTCTTGAAGTAAAGAGTCTTGAAGTAAAGAAGAGTCTTGAAGTACAGAAGAGTCTTGAAGTACAGAAGAGTCTTGAAGTAAAGAAGAGTCTTGAAGTACAGAAGAGTCTTGAAGTACAGAAGAGTCTTGAAGTAAAGAAGAGTCTTGAAGTACAGAAGAGTCTTGAAGTAAAGAAGAGTCTTTAAGTGAAGAAGAGTCTTTAAGTGAAGAAGAGTCTTGAAGTAAAGAAGAGTCTTGAAGTAAAGAGTCTTGAAGTAAAGAAGATTCTTGAAGTACAGAAGAGTCTTGAAGTAAAGAAGAGTCTTGAAGTACAGAAGAGTCTTGAAGTACAGAAGAGTCTTGAAGTAAAGAGTCTTGAAGTAAAGAAGAGTCTTGAAGTACAGAAGAGTCTTGAAGTAAAGAAGAGTCTTGAAGTACAGAAAAGTCTTGAAGTAAAGAAGAGTAGTCTTGAAGTAAAGAAGAGTCTTTAAGTGAAGAAGAGTCTTGAAGTACAGAAGAGTCTTGAAGTAAAGAAGAGTCTTGAAGTAAAGAGTCTTGAAGTAAAAAAGAGTCTTGAAGTACAGAAGAGTCTTGAAGTACAGAAGAGTCTTGAAGTAAAGAAGAGTCTTGAAGTACAGAAGAGTCTTGAAGTAAAGAAGAGTCTTGAAGTACAGAAGAGTCTTGAAGTACAGAAGAGTCTTGAAGTAAAGAAGAGTCTTGAAGTAAAGAAGAGTCTTGAAGTAAAGAAGAGTCTTGAAGTACAGAAAAGTCTTGAAGTAAAGAAGAGTCTTGAAGTAAAGAAGAGTCTTGAAGTACAGAAAAGTCTTGAAGTACAGAAGAGTCTTGAAGTAAAGAAGAGTCTTGAAGTAAAAAAGAGTCTTGAAGTACAGAAGAGTCTTGAAGTAAAGAAGAGTCTTGAAGTAGAGAAGAGTCTTGAAGTACAGAAAAGTCTTGAAGTACAGAAAAGTCTTGAAGTACAGAAGAGTCTTGAAGTAAAGAAGAGTCTTGAAGTAGAGAAGAGTCTTGAAGTAAAGAAGTCTTGAAGTAAAAAAGAGTCTTGAAGTACAGAAAAGTCTTGAAGTACAGAAGAGTCTTGAAGTAAAGAAGAGTCTTGAAGTAAAAAAGAGTCTTGAAGTACAGAAGAGTCTTGAAGTAAAGAAGAGTCTTGAAGTAGAGAAGAGTCTTGAAGTACAGAAAATTCTTGAACTACAGAAAAGTCTTGAAGTACAGAAGAGTCTTGAAGTAAAGAAGAGTCTTGAAGTAGAGAAGAGTCTTGAAGTACAGAAAAGTCTTGAAGTACAGAAAAGTCTTGAAGTACAGAAGAGTCTTGAAGTAAAGAAGAGTCTTGAAGTAGAGAAGAGTCTTGAAGTACAGAAGAGTCTTGAAGTAAAGAAGAGTCTTGAAGTAAAAAAGAGTCTTGAAGTACAGAAGAGTCTTGAAGTACAGAAAAGTCTTGAAGTACAGAAAAGTCTTGAAGTACAGAAGAGTCTTGAAGTAAAGAAGAGTCTTGAAGTAGAGAAGAGTCTTGAAGTACAGAAAAGTCTTGAAGTACAGAAGAGTCTTGAAGTAAAGAAGAGTCTTGAAGTAAAGAAGTCTTGAAGTAAAAAAGAGTCTTGAAGTACAGAAGAGTCTTGAAGTAAAGAAGTCTTGAAGTAAAAAAGAGTCTTGAAGTAAAGAAGAGTCTTGAAGTACAGAAGAGTCTTGAAGTACAGAAGAGTCTTGAAGTAAAGAAGAGTCTTGAAGTAAAGAGTCTTGAAGTAAAGAAGAGTCTTGAAGTACAGAAGAGTCTTGAAGTACAGAAGAGTCTTGAAGTAAAGAAGAGTCTTGAAGTACAGAAGAGTCTTGAAGTAAAAAAGAGTCTTGAAGTACAGAAGAGTCTTGAAGTAAAGAAGAGTCTTGAAGTAAAGAAGAGTCTGGAAGTACAGAAGAGTCTTGAAGTAAAGAAGAGTCTTGAAGTAAAGAAGAGTCTGGAAGTAAAGAAGAGTCTGGAAGTAAAGAAGAGTCTGGAAGTACAGAAGAGTCTAGAAGTACAGAAGAGCCTTGAAGTACAGAAGAGTCTTGAAGTAAAGAAGAGTCTTGAAGTAAAGAAGAGTCTTGAAGTAAAAAAGAGTCTTGAAGTAAAAAAGAGTCTTGAAGTAAAAAAGAGTCTTGAAGTACAGAAGAGTCTTTAAGAAAAGATTAGTCTTGAAGTAAAGAAGAGTCTTGAAGTAAAGAAGTCTTGAAGTACAGAAGAGTCTTGAAGTAAAGAAGAGTCTTGAAGTACAAAAGAGTCTTGAAGTACAGAAGAGTCTTGAAGTAAAGAAGAGTCTTGAAGTAGAGAAGAGTCTTGAAGTACAGAAAAGTCTTGAAGTACAGAAGAGTCTTGAAGTAACGAAGGGTCTTGAAGTAAAGAAGTCTTGAAGTAAAAAAGAGTCTTGAAGTACAGAAGAGTCTTGAAGTAAAGAAGTCTTGAAGTAAAAAAGAGTCTTGAAGTAAAGAAGAGTCTTGAAGTACAGAAGAGTCTTGAAGTACAGAAGAGTCTTGAAGTAAAGAAGAGTCTTGAAGTAAAAAAGAGTCTTGAAGTACAGAAGAGTCTTGAAGTAAAGAAGAGTCTTGAAGTAAAGAAGAGTCTGGAAGTACAGAAGAGTCTTGAAGTAAAGAAGAGTCTTGAAGTAAAGAAGAGTCTGGAAGTAAAGAAGAGTCTGGAAGTTAAGAAGAGTCTTGAAGTACAGAAGAGTCTTGAAGTAAAGAAGAGTCTTGAAGTAAAGAAGATTCTTGAAGTAAAGAAGCGTCTTGAAGTAAAGAAGAGTCTTGAAGTAAAGAAGATTCTTGAAGTAAAGAAGAGTCTTGAAGTACAGAAGAGTCTTGAAGTAAAGAAGAGTCTTGAAGTAAAGAAGATTCTTGAAGTAAAGAAGAGTCTTGAAGTAAAGAAGAGTCTTGAAGTAAAGAAGAGTCTTGAAGTAAAGAAGATTCTTGAAGTAAAGAAGAGTCTTGAAGTACAGAAGAGTCTTTAAGAAAAGATTAGTTTTGAAGTAAAGAAGAGTCTTGAAGTACAGAAGAGTCTTGAAGAGTTAAAGATCGAACACAAAGTCAATCAATCAATGTTTATTTATATAGCCCTAAATCACAAGTGTCTCAAAGGGCTGCACAAGCCACAACGACATCCTCGGTACAAAGCCCACATAAGGGCAAGGAAAAACTCACCCCAGTGGGACGTTGATGTGAATGACTATGAGAAACCTTGGAGAGGACCGCATATGTGGGTAACCCCCCCCTCTAGGGGAGACCGAAAGCAATGGATGTCGAGTGGGTCTGACATAATATTGTGAGAGTCCAGTCCATAGTGGATCTAACATAATAGTGAGAGTCCAGTCCATTGTGGATCTAATATAATAGTGAGAGTCCAGTCCATAGTGGATCTAACATAATAGTGTGAGAGTCCAGTCCATAGTGGATCTAACATAATAGTGATAGTCCAGTCCATAGTGGATCTAACATAATAGTGAGAGTCCAGTCCATAGTGGATCTAACATAATAGTGAGAGTCCAGTCCATAGTGGGTCTAACATAATAGTGAGAGTCCAGTCCATAGTGGATCTAACATAATAGTGATAGTCCAGTCCATAGTGGATCTAACATAATAGTGAGAGTCCAGTCCATAGTGGATCTAACATAATAGTGTGAGAGTCATAGTGTGACTCAAAGGAGAGAGTTGTTTTAGTAACACTTAACATAGTCCGAGGTCACACTGCATCCTGTCAGTAAGATAAGAGTTAAACCAACACAAGACTAGAAGTGTAGAAAGTGAGAGTGCAGACTGAGCTCCACCTGGTGGACGCAGGCTGCCATTACATGCTGTGTAAAATGTGTCAGGTTTCTGGCTTGGACGATGGATGGATGGATCTATGTTGTCCACCTGGATGATGGATGGATGGATCTATGTTGTCCACCTGCGCAGCTCCACACTGAAGCCGTGTGTTGCCATGGTGACCGTGGACTTCAGCGGGTCACCTGCAAGACTTTGACCCGCTTGTCTTCAGTTCAGACGACCGGAGACCAGAGGTCACGTGTCAACGGTCTTAACGGCCGCATCCTCCTCCCATCTCCATCTCTGGCTCCGCCCACCAGGCAATGACGCTGGTGTGTGGCGAGAGCGCTGAGGCACACAGTCCAAGCGTCGCATCCTCCAAGTCCGGCAGGACGTGCACAGAAGAAGAAGGACAAGATGGAGACACTGGTGTGCACGTTGCTCTTGGTTCTGCAGGCGGTCTCAGCAGGTAAGTCCTCAGTCTTCTTCTTCTTCTACCGGTCCAGATGGTTCCACAACCCAGGAGAGGTTGTGATCCAAGTCTGGATGGAGCCAAGTCTGGTTTAGATCTGTGGGTTCTAGCACTCTCCTGGAAGTTTCACCAAGTTGTCCTACTTGAGTGTTTCCATAGGACAGAAGTCCAAAGTCCAAAGAGATGTTAGCTGAGCTGGATCAATACTTCAGTCGATACAATTAAATGTGACCCACTACGTGGCGGATCAATGACCCACTAAGCCGGCTGCGGATGTTTCAATGCCCCCTGTGCTGTTCCAGGCCCGCTGAGGGTGGACGACGGACAAGATGGTGGCGGCGTGGACGCCATCAGCCACCCGCTGGCGCTGGTTCAGCGTCTGGAGGCGCTCCTTCTTCAGGGCAACGGCAGCGACGTGACTCTGCGGGTGGCGACGCCAGACGCCGACGAGGTCAAGCTGATCCCGGCCCACACCTTGGTTCTGTCCCTGCAGAGTCCCGTCTTCGAGGAGCTGCTGCTGGACCTGAACGGCAGCACCTTGACGCTGGGGGAGAACGCCGACTGCACCGCCGTCTTCGACAAGTTCATCAGGTGAGGGCGAGTGAACACACCCCGCCGGGCTCGCTGAGTGTCCGCTTCCTGTCCCCGCAGGTACCTCTACTGCGGAGACGTCTCGCTGCGTTTGAACCAGGCCACGCCCCTGCACCAGCTGGCCAGCAAGTACCAGGTGGCGGCGCTGCGGCAGGGCCTCACGCGCTACATGACCCAAAACCTGGCCAGGGACTCGCCCTCGGGCCACGTGGCGGGGTGGTACGAGTACGCCGTGCAGGCGGGCGACACGGTTCTGAGTGACAGCTGTCTGCGGTACTTGGCCTGGAACCTGTCGTCGGTCATGCAGAGCGCAGAGTGGGCGGGGCTTAGTAGCCAGCTGCTCATGTCGCTGCTCCAGCGTTCGGACCTGGTCCTTCACAGCGAGATGGAGCTCTTTGCCGCGCTGGAGGCCTGGATTGCCCACAACCGCCCCGACGGCCTGACGGTGGAGAACGCGCTGAGAGCCGTGCGCTACGCCATGATGCCGCCGCGTGAGCTCTTCCGCCTGCAGACCCAGTCGGCGGTTCTGGCCCGCTACCAGGAGTCGGTGCGAGACCTGCTCTACATGTCCTACCAGTTCCACTCTGCCTCGCCGGTGCACATGGCCAAGTTCTTCGATGTCAACTGCAGCCTCTTCGTGCCGAGGAACTACCTGGCACCGCTCTGGGGTTCCTCCTGGGTCATCAACAACCCGACCCGAGACGACCGCAGTACCAGCTTCCAGACGCAGCTGGGGCCCAGCGGTCACGACGCCGCCAAGCGAGTCACTTGGAACGTCCTGTTCTCCCCGCGCTGGCTGCCGCTCAGCATGAGGCCCATGTACTCGGAAACGGGCGCCATGCAGCCCACGCGGGCGGAGGGCGGGTGGCCCCGCATCATCATAACGCCCGCCACGTCCAGCGCCGACTTTGCCGGCGTCAGCTTCCAGAAGACGGTCCTGGTTCTGGCCCGGCAGCAGGGCCAGCTGCTGGTCAAACACGTGTACAACTTCCATCAGAGCACCGAGGAGAACGGCGACTTCCTGGCCGAGGCCGACCTCTACCGCCGCTCCTCGGACTACCTGCTGGACGGGTCCCTGCTGCTCCACGTGGTGGTCAAGCCTCTGTACCAGAACCTCATTGCCACCAAGAACTGAACCCATGCTCCCAGAACCGGAACCTTTGGACCTTTGCCAACTTCAATTGACACCCGAGTGGAGGCGCCACCTGCTGGTCTGGCAGGGGAACTACACCACCTGCAAAAACAGTCGGCCTTCGATGTCTGCCACCGACCAATCAGAGGCCGCGACCATATTTGGACAAGGAAGTGAAGAAGAAAACATTGGCTTGATGATCAGGAAATGTGCAAAGAAGACTTCCGGGCTGGCAGGTTTTGGGTCTAAATGTGTCATCAGGATGGTTCTGGTTGTGTATTTATCACATGATGGTGCTATTTTATTATTATTTGATTATTACTGTATTATTATTTATTTACTTTCACTTTCTCGTCGTCTTCTCTGTGCTGCCTTCACTTCTCCTCATTAAAGTCGTAAACTTCCACCTCGTCTTGTACTTGCCGCTCCAAACTAGAACAAAAAGGACTACTATTATTGAATATTAATATTATATTATTGAAAATTCTGACATTGTTGAAAAAACACCCCATGAAACATTACGTGAAACACTACATGAAACACTACATGAAACACTATATGAAACATATATGAAACACTACATGAAACACTACATGAAACACTACATGAAACACCACATGAAACACTATATGAAACATATATGAAACACTACATGAAACACTACATGAAACATACAAGAAAAACCCCATGAAACATTACGTGAAACACTACATGAAACACCACATGAAACACTACATGAAACATACATGAAACAATACATGAAACACTACATGAAACACCACATGAAACACTACATGAAACATACATGAAACATACATGAAACACTACATGAAACACTACATGAAACACCACATGAAACACTACATGAAACATACATGAAACACTACATGAAACACTA
>NC_084579.2:1606645-1614145 GCF_033978685.3 Nerophis lumbriciformis | reverse complement strand
AAACAAATAAAAGGAGTTTAAAATGTATTGGGTAACGCACAGGGAGCCAGTGAAGGGACGCTAAAATAGGGGTGATGTGCTCACGTCTGCGGGTCTGTGTTAGCAGACGAGCAGCAGAGTTCTGTACGAGCTGCAGGCGGGCGAGGGAGGCCTGGCTAATGCCAACATACAGGGCATTACAGTAATCAAGACGAGTCGAGATAAAAGCGTGGATTAATTTCTCAAGATCATGTCTTGATAAAAGCGGTTTCACTTTCGCTATTTGGCGTAATTGATAAAAGCTTTTTTGAACGACGCTGCTGATTTGTTTTTCGAATTTAAAATCTGAGTCAAACTTTACCCCCAGGTTTGTGACAGAGTCGCTGAGATACGGGGTCAGAGTGCCGAGGTCAACGTTGGGGGAGGGAGAGCGACTTGGACCGAACAACATAACTTCTGTTTTGTCTTCATTTAGGCTCAGGAAGTTAGCTGAAAGCCAGACTTTGATGTCGTGCAGGCAGTCAAGAAGACTGCCTGCACGACAAAAGACTCCAAATAGCCCCATGGTCCCAAAATACCCCAAAAAGGTCCATCTTCCCCTAAAGGTCCAACGGTCCCCATCATGGACCGTCTCCCCCTAAAAGTCCCAAAGGACTCCAAAAAGCCCCATGGTCCCAAAATACCCCCAAAAGACCATCTTCCCCTAAAAGTCATAAAGGACCCAAAATAGTCCCAAAGATCCCCATGTACCCCAAAAAGGACCGTCTTCCCCGAAAGGTCCCAAATAACTCCAAATAGTCCCTCTGTCCAAAAATTAAAAAGGACCATCTTCTCCTGAAGGTTCCAAAGGACCCAAAATAGTTCCAGAGGTCCTTAAGTACCCCAAAAAGGACCGGCTTCCCCCTAAAGGTCCCAAAGAACTTCGAATAGTCCCTCTGTCCCATCTTCCCCTAAAGGTCCCCATCATGGACCGTCTCCCCTTAAAAGTCCCAAAGGACTCCAAATAGCCCCATGGTCCCAAAATATCCCCAAAAGACCCTCTTCCCAGGTACCATAGGAACCAAAGTAGTCCCAAAGGTCCCAAAGTACCCCAAAAATGACCATCTTCTTTCAAAGGTCTCAAAGGACCCAAAATAGTCCCAAAAGACCCCAAATAGTCTCACGGTCCCAAAAGACCCTCCCAAAAAAGGACAATCTTCCCAACAAATATCCTAAAGGATCACAAATGGACTTACCCCTAAAAGTCTTGGTGCTCCGAAAGGTCCAAAATGGGGCCCGTGGCCCTTTTGGGTGAATTTCAGACCTTTTAGACAACCCAATTACTCATTCGGACCACTTGGGTTGTTTTGGGACCTTGCCCAGACAGAGTTGGATGTAACAAGGGACCAGAATACCTTCTGACCCCACAGCCAGATAGGACAGATGGAGACACCAAACATGCTGGGTTACTTTTTCTACCCAAATGCTGGGTTGAGCCTGTTAACCCATATTTCTGGGTTATTTCTAGGTAGTTGGGTAGTTTTTGTGACCCAACCATTAACCCAGCATGGCCGATAAAATGACCTAGAATTTAGAATAGAATGGAATAGAAAGTACTTGATTGATCCCGCGGGAAATTCAGCATTTGGGTTGAACATATAACCCATCTTGCTGGGTTGAACATATAACCCATCTTGCTGGGTTGAATTATATAACCCATCTTGCTGGGTTGAACATACAACCCATCTTGCTGGGTTGAATATATAACCCATCTTGCTGGGTTGAATATATAACCCATCTTGCTGGGTTGAATATATAACCCATCTTGCTGGGTTGAATATATAACCCATCTTGCTGGGTTGAATATATAACCCATCTTACTGGGTTGAACATATAACCCATCTTGCTGGGTTGAATTATATAACCCATCTTGCTGGGTTGAACATATAACCCATCTTGCTGGGTTGAATATATAACCCATCTTGCTGGGTTGAATATATAACCCATCTTGCTGGGTTAAATGAACCCAGAGTTGGAATAGTTACCCAGCAGCTGGGTTGCAAACCACCCAGACTGGGTAGTTTTCCACCCAGTGTAGTCTGAGAGGATGGTGCAGGATCCAAAGTAGTTCTCCCTTACAAGAGGGGACATGCCCAGACATTTTGGAGCAAAACGCCATCTGTTAACATGCAAAGAAGAGACACCTTTGCCGGCACAACAGCAGTCGTTGGATGGAATGACCCTCGTTAGCTTCATCCAAGGTCAAGGGTCAGCTGGCGCTAAACGTGGTAGGTCCTGTTGTCAGTTGTTGTGCTGGCAGAGGTGCCACCTTGAGAAAGCAAGACAAGAAAAGAAAAGAAGGAAACATCAGGTGTGTTTTGATTGGCGCTCCTGTGAGGGGGCGGGACTCCAGGCGGGCGTGGACCAATCACCAGGCAGGTGGAGGGCGTGACAAGGTGCAGAGCGTGAGATCCACCTGAAGTCCACCTTCCGAACCGGCAGGAAGTTGGTGTTTGATCCCCAAGGAAAATAAAAGCGTGTGTTTGTCTGACGGCGAGGTCATTGTGACAGGAAGTAGTTAGTGTGACAGGAAGTGGCGGACGTGAATGGTTTTCCTGGCTGCTTAAATTTAGACGGCAGCTGTCCAAGCTGGGAAAGTTCCAGGCTGTCAGCGCCTGGCGTGGAAACACTCGGGAGAGGAAGTGGAAGATGATCACGCTTAACTTAGCTTAACTCAGGTTAGCTTAGCTTAGCCTGTCTTGTGGTATTTTAGCTTATTTCAGTTTATTTTTATTTTGACTTTTTTCAATCTTTGCCTATTTTAGCATAGCTTAGTTTACTCTTATCTTAGCTTATTCTAGCTTATCTTAGCTTAGTTTATTTTAGCTTATCTTGGGTTATATTAGTTTAGGTTAGCTTAATTTTGATTGAACTCACCTTAGTTTATCCATCCATCCATCTTCTTCCGCTTATCCGAGGTCGGGTCGCGGGGGCAGCAGCCTAAGCAGGGAAGCCCAGACTTCCCTCTCCCCGACCACTTGGTCCAGCTCCTCCCGGGGGATCCCGAGGCGTTCCCAGGCCAGCCGGGAGACATAGTCTTCCCAACGTGTCCTGGGTCTTCCCCGTGGCCTCCTACCGGTCGGACGTGCCCGAAACACCTCCCTAGTCCTTAGTTTAGTTTAGTACATTGTATCTTAGCTTAGTTTATTTCAGTTTATCTTAGGTTAGTTTAGCATATTTTAGCTTAGCTTATTTTATGTTCGCTTATATGATCTCACCTTATGTCAGCTTTTTATTATTTAGCTTATCTTATTTTATTTTAGCCTCGTTCATCTTATATGTCTTGGTTTATTTAGTTTTATTTTAAATTGACTTAGTTTTTGTTGGTGTGATTTAAAACACATTTAAAAAAGATTGATGAACAGGAAGTGAATTAATGTTTGCTAAAAAGTATTAAAAAAAAAGTTGTTTTATTTAATAAGTTCATTGTAATTCTAATAGTTGAGTGTTGTATTATTTATTACAAAGTATTATCTTGTACTGTTAGTTGTATATTGTGTGTATATTTGTGTATAGTTACTGAGTGTTTACCGTTCAATACCGTATTTTCCGCACTATTAGCCGCACCTAAAAACCACAAATTTTCTCAAAAGCTGACAGTGCGCCTTATAACCCGGTGCGCTTTATATATGGATAAATATTAAGATTCATTTTCATAAAGTTTCGGTCTCGCAACTTCGGTAAACAGCCGCCATCTTTTTTCCCGGTAGAACAGGAAGCGCTTCTTCTTCTACGCAAGCAACCGCCAAGGTAAGCACCCGCCCCCATAGAACAGGAAGCGCTTCTTCTTCTACTGTAAGCAACCACCCGCCCGCGTAGAAGAAGAAAAAGCGCGCGGATATTACCGTACTTCATTTCCTTTGTGTGTTTACATCTGTAAAGACCACAAAATGGCTCCTACTAAGCGACAGGGATCCGGTTCATGAAAAGACGCAATCTCTCCATCCGCACACGGATTACTATTTCACAGCAACTGATATTCCTGTGAACCGCACTGTGGATACAACGGGAGCACGTACGGTGAATATTCGCACCACAGGGAATGAGAAGTCATCCTTCACTGTGGTTCTAGCTTGCCATGCTAATGGCCAGAAACTTCCACCCATGGTGATATTCAAAAGGAAGACCTTGCCAAAAGAGACCTTTCCAGCCGGCGTCATCATAAAAGCTAACTCGAAGGGATGGATGAAGAAAAGATGAGCGAGTGGTTAAGGTAAGTTTAAGTTTACGCGAAGAGGCCGG
Organism: Nerophis lumbriciformis; assembly: GCF_033978685.3. Lineage (NCBI taxonomy): Eukaryota > Metazoa > Chordata > Actinopteri > Syngnathiformes > Syngnathidae > Nerophis > Nerophis lumbriciformis. The sequence continues at coordinate 1,609,885 of NC_084579.2, read as the reverse complement.
GTGGCTTTTTTCACGCAGCTCTGTCCATGTTGATATACGTATGTTTGTGATTGCACATTTGCGTACATTTTGGGAGTGAACAGAGTTGTTAGAACGCTGGTTTTTAATATATTATTAAAGTTTGACTGACCTATCTGACTGTTTTTTTGACATTCCTTTAGCGCAGTTAGATGCGGCTTACAACACCGGGCGGCTTATAGGTGGACAAAGTTTTGAAATATGCCGTTCATTGAAGGCGCGGCTTATAACCCAGGGCGCCTTATGGTGCGGAAAATACGGTAGGTGTTTAAATAGTTCTTTATATTTAGTGTTTTATTTTTTTTAGGCTTCATAATGCACCACACATTTTCAATGGGAGACAGGTCTGGACTACAGGCAGGCCAGTCTAGTACCCGCACTCTTTTACTATGAAGCCACGCTGTTGCAACACCTGTCTTGGCATTTTCTTGCTGAAATAAGCAGGGGCGTCCATGATAACGTTGCTTGGATGGCAACATATGTTGCTCCAAAAGCTGTATGTACCTTTCAGCATTAATGGCGCCTTCACAGATGTGTAAGTTACCCATGTCTTAGTCACTAATACACCCCCTTTTACACTTTCCGGATGGTTCTTTTCCTCTTTGGTCCAGAGGACACGACGTCCACAGTTTCCAAAAACAATTTGAAATGTGGACTCGTCAGACCACAGAAGACTTTTCCACTTTGTATCAGTCCATTTTAGATGAGCTCAGGCCCAGCGAAGCCGACGGCGTTTCTGGGTGTTGTTGATAAATGGCTTAGGCTTTGCAAAGTAAAGTTTTAACTTGCACTTACAGATGTAGTGACCAACTGTAGTTACTGACAGTTTTTTAAGCCACGCTGTTGCAACACCTGTCTTGGCATTTTCTTGCTGAAATAAGCAGGGGCGTCCATGATAACGTTGCTTGGATGGCAACATATGTTGCTCCAAAAGCTGTATGTACCTTTCAGCATTAATGGCGCCTTCACAGATGTGTAAGTTACCCATGTCTTGGCCACTAATACACCCCCGTACCATCACACATGCTGCCTTTTACACTTTCCGGATGGTTCTTTTCCTCTTTGGTCCAGAGGACACGACGTCCACAGTTTCCAAAAACAGTTTGAAATGTGGACTCGTCAGACCACAGAAGACTTTTCCACTTTGCATCAGTCCATTTTAGATGAGCTCGGGCCCAGCGAAGCCGACGGCGTTTCTGGGTGTTGTTGATAAACGGTTTTCGCCTTGCATAGGAGAGTTTTAACTTGCACTTACAGATGTAGCGACCGACTGTAGTTACTGACAGTGGTTTTCTGCTGTGTTCCTGAGCCCATGTGGTGATATCCTTTACACACTGATGTGGCTTTTTGATGCAGTACCGCCTGAGGGATCCTGAAGGTGTGTAATATCATGGCTTACGTGCAGTGATTTCTCCAGATTCTCGGAACCTTTTGATGACATTACGGAGCGTAGATGGTGAAATCCCTAAATTCTTTGCAATTGCTGCTTGACAAATGTTGTTCTTAAACAATTTGCTCAGGCATTTGTTGACAAAGTGGTGACCCTCGCCCCGTCCTTGTTCGTGAATGACTGATATGTTTGTGAATGACTGATATAGTAGAATTGAGTGTTTTATAGTTGAATAAATGTGTATATAATTATGATGATGGTTTTATAGTTGAATAAATGTTGCTATAGTAAAATGGAGTGTTTTATAAGAATATATTGATATTGTAGACGTGCATATAGAGTAGTTGTATTGAGCGTAGAGTTATTATGGGTGCTGGGATTAGCACAGTTGTCCAAGCAGGTGTGCGAGGGGAAAAAGGGAGCGAGGGCCGCCACAACAAGCGGCGTCCACTTTTAGACCGCCGGGTGTCATCCACAGATTCCCAAGTGTTTGGGCGTGTGCGGCAGGAAGGGGCGGGGCCGGCGCATTGCAAGGCAACACTCGCCAAGAGGCGCCAAAAATAACACTTGTGTAGCCTGCGATGGCGGGAAAGGTTACTTCCTGTCATTGTCTGACTTGTCGCCGTGACGCAGCGAGGACCGCCGCACCTGCTGCAGCGCTACAAGTGTCTGCCCCCTGATTGGTCCGCAGTGTGCACAAAAGTCACCTGACAGGAAGTGGGATCACGCAGTGATAGACTTTCATCCTGCGTGCAATGAACTTTTAGCAATACGCGATTTTATTGACTTATTCATTTAAAGAAACAAATCTGTGCAAAACAATTAAAACTCAGCTTGATTAAAAAAAACATCACATCCATCATCTATCATATATATATATATATATATATATATATATATATATATATATATATATATATATATATATATATATATATATATATATATATATATATATATATATATATATGTATATATACATATATATATATATATATATTTTTATATATATATATATATATATATATATATATATATATATATATATATATATATATATATATATATATATATATATATATATGGATATATATATTATATATATATATGTATATATAATATATATCCATCCCATCCATTTTCTACCGCTTATTCCTTTTGGGGTCGCGGGGGGTGCTGGAGCCTATCTCAGCTACAATCGGGCGGAAGGCGGGGTACACCCTGGACAAGTCGCCACCTCATCGCAGGGCATATATATATATATATATATATATATATATACATACATATATATGTGTGTGTGTGTGTGTGTGTGTGTGTGTGTGTGTATATGTATACATACATACATATATATATATATATATATATATATATATATATATATATATATATATATATATATATATATATATTTATATATATATATATACATATTTATATATGTATATATATATGTATATATGTATATATATTTATATATATATATATACATATTTATATATGTATATATATGTATGTATATATATACCGTATGTGTGTGTGAGTGTATATATATATATATACATGCATATATATATACATATACATATATATATATACATACATATATATACATATACATATATATATATATATATATATATATACACATATATATATATATATACATATATATATATATATATATATATATATATATATATATATATGTATATATAGTCGAGGTTTCCGGGGTAGAGCGGAAACCTGCGAAACAGACTTGGAGGGATGATATAGTCTCATTGTTATTATTTTCCTTATTATTATTATTATTATTATTAGTAGTAGTAGTA
>NC_084579.2:1584145-1601645 GCF_033978685.3 Nerophis lumbriciformis | reverse complement strand
GCTTCTCCGACGACACCGCGCTGTAGGATCCTCCGCGCACGCTGCCCATCGCCCGGGGGGGGGGCGGGGCCTCCTTGGTGTTAAGCGAGGAGGCGGGGTCACTCCTCTCTCATAGGGGGGGGGGCGTGGCCTTGTCCGGGTGGTCTGCAAAGAGTGGACACTTGATTAGGCACACGCTGCTTTGACAAGGGCAGACTTTTTACGCACGACATCGCAAACAGGGGGTCAGAGGTCAAAGGTGGGAGGAGCTCTCTAAAGGAGGAGGGGCCACAGCTTGTTGTCTGTCAGAACCTCCCGGGACCTCCTGCTGGGAAGTCCTGGGAGGGTTCACTTCTCATTAGTGCCGGTCGTCACGACGACGCCATGCAGGACCTGCTCTGGGGGCGTCTTCATCATTCTCATAATCACCATCATCATCTTCATCTTGTTTGGACCTCACAGAACCACGCAACAACTTCTTCACACACACACACACACACACACACGCGCGCGCGCTAACAGGTGGGGATTGCAGCAATCACGCACGCGCGTGCACACGCACACACGTGCGACATATTTTTGTCAACATTTTGTTTCCCCTGTAAAAAGTCACCAAGTTCAGACCGGCGGCAAAAGAAGCAGAACCATGACGTCATTAAAGTCCAGAAACGTGTCTATACCTGTTGCTCGTGCACGTGCACGGAAGTCAGGTCCGGTTCGGTGTGAGCCGGGTCCTTTTCACTCTCTCAGCGGTCATGTCTGCAGAACCGGGTCTCGGTGCTGCGTCTGATCGCCGGTCCCAAACTTATAAACACCATGCAGGAGCTGGCCCCGCCCCCTCCCTCCCTCCTCCCCCTCCACCCCCTCCAAGCACGCCGTCGCGTGCACGCGGACTGTGGCGGGCACGCACCGCGCACGGGGGACACCGAAACTTTTTGATAAGTCGCTAACGCCGCGTGACGTCACGGGAGCACAGATGAGGGAGGATGAAGATAACAATCACGTGACGAAGATGAGGATGAGAGTGCGCATGTGCTGCTAATAATCATTCAAGCATGGGAACGTTTGATGAGGCGTGTGTGTGTGTGTGTGTGTGTGTGTGTGTGTGTGTGTGTGTGTGTGTGTGTGTGTGTGTGTGTGTGTGTGTGTGTGTGTGTGTGTGTGTGTTCTTGTATTTCTAGCCTTCTTGAGACGGGAAGAAGGAAAAGTATCTTCCATATGAGGAGGTGTGAACAAGTGATGACATAAATCATGGTCCCGATAACATTGCATCTAATAGAGAGCCACATACTAGAGTCCGTGAACATTGCTCCAAAGTCAGGATTTGTCGATTGATTTAATGTGCATACAAAAGTGTGTGTGCGTGTGTGTGTGTGTGCGTGTGTGTGTGTGTGTGTGTGTGTGTGTGTGTGTGTGTGTGTGTGTGTGTGAGTGTGTGTGTGTGTGTGTGTGTGTGTGTGTGTGTGTGTGTGTGTGTGTGTGTGTGTGTGTGTGTGTGTGTGTGTTGTCCCTGCAGGATAGTTGGGTGCCACACGGGGGCACCACTTCATTTAGGATATACAATGATAGATATAACAATAATGTGACATGAGAATATGATAATGTGACATGAGAATGTAATAAAGTGACATGAGAATATGATAATGTGAAATGATAGTATGATAATGTGACATGAGAATAAGATAATGTGACATGAGAATGTAATACTTTGACATGAGAATATGATAATGTGACATGAGAACATGATAATGTGACATGAGAATGTAATAAAGTGACATGCGAATATGATAATGTGACATGAGAATATAATAATTTGACATGAGAATATGATAATGTGACATGAGAATGTAATAAAGTGACATGCGAATAAGATAATGTGACATGAGAACATGATAATGTGACATGAGAATATGATAATGTGACATGCGAATGTAATGAAGTGACATGAGAATATGATAATGTGACATGAGAATATAACAATTTGACATGATAATATGATAATGTGACATGAGAACATGATAGTGTGACATGAGAATATGATAATGTGACATGAGAATGTAATAAAGTGACATGCGAATATGATAATGTGACATGAGAATGTAATAGTGACATGCGAATATGATAATGTGACATGAGAATATGATAATGTGACATGAGAATGTAATAAAGTGACATGCGAATATGATAATGTGACATGAGAATATAATAATTTGACATGAGAATATGATAATGTGACATGAGAACATGATAATGTGACCTGAGAATATGATAATGTGACATGAGAACATGATAATGTGACCTGAGAATATGATAATGTGACATGAGAACATGATAATGTGACATGAGAATATGATAATGTGACATGAGAATGTAATAAAGTGACATGCGAATATGATAATGTGGCATGAGAATATAATAATTTGACATGAGAATATGATAATGTGACATGAGAACATGATAATGTGACATGATAATATGATAATGTGACATGAGAATGTAATAAAGTGACATGCGAATATGATAATGTGACATGAGAACATGATAATGTGACATGAGAATATGATAATGTGACATGAGAATGTAATAAAGTGACATGCAAATATGATAATGTGACATGAGAATATAATAATTTGACATGAGAATATGATAATGTGACATGAGAACATGATAATGTGACATGATAATATGATAATGTGACATGAGAATGTAATAAAGTGACATGCGAATATGATAATGTGACATGAGAATATGATAATGTGACATGAGAATGTAATAAAGTGACATGCGAATATGATAATGTGACATGAGAATATAATAATTTGACATGAGAATATGATAATGTGACATGAGAACATGATAATGTGACATGAGAATATGATAATGTGACATGAGAATGTAATAGTGACATGCGAATATGATAATGTGACATGAGAATATGATAATGTGACATGAGAACATGATAATGTGACATGAGAATATGATAATGTGACATGAGAATGTAATAAAGTGACATGAGAATATGATAATGTGACATGAGAATATGATAATGTGACATGAGAATATAATAATTTGACATGAGAATATGATAATGTGACATGAGAATATGATAATGTGACATGAGAATCTAATAAAGTGACATGCGAATATGATAATGTGACATGAGAACATGATAATGTGACATGAGAACATGATAATGTGACATGAGAATGTAATAAAGTGACATGCGAATATGATAATGTGACATGAGAATATAATAATTTGACATGAGAATATGATAATGTGACATGAGAACATGATAATGTGACATGAGAATATGATATTGTGACATGAGAATATGATAATGTGACATGAGAACATGATAATGTATGTGTTATGTGTGTTGGCTGCTCTGCTGCCCCCTACAGTATCTGCTCTCTGTTGCATTACCTGGTCTTCCCAGTCCGGGGGCGGAGCTACGCTAGCACACCTGCAGCCAATGAGTTTCAGCAGGTGATCTTGGATGCTTCATCACCTCCAAAGTGTGGCTAAGATGTGTCATCATTCACGTGGATCACTTCTGGGCAGGTAGCAGTCTGGAGGAGGTGCTAGCTGAGTCCTGCTCCCAGAAGAGGTCCTAGATCTCAGGTCCCTTCCCAAGGTTTCTGTTTCCTCATCTGGGTCTTGCAGGTCTTCATGTTTGGACCTGAGGATGCGGTCTAGGAAGCACTGATCATCTTTGAAATAACATTCTGCTGACTCAGCCTTCATGCTTTTATTGTGAAACCCTGCAGCCATTTCATGTTTTGCTATCAACATTGTGACTTTATTGACTGCTAACACACTTCCTGTCCTACTTATCTTACATCATCTTATGTTTGCTGTCAACACGCTGGACTCACACTCTTCATCATCAGCATGTTGACCTTTGACCTGGATCAGTGGTGTCCACAACACCAAAACAATGTGACAACTCTTCATTCGTGCTAAGTGGCTAATGCTAATGTTACACTTCCATCCTGGCTATATAGCTTTGTGTCCAATCAGGTGGCATTAGCGCAACAGGCAGCGTTAGCATGTCCGATGGCGTTAGCCCAACAAATTGTGTTAGCATATCATGTGGCATTAGTGCAACAGGTGATAGTAGCATGCCTGATGGCATTAGCACAATAGGCAGCGTAAGCGTGTCAGATAGCATTCGTGCAACAAGTGATTTCAGCATGTCATGTGTGGTTAGTGTAACAGGCGGCGTTAGCATGTCAGATGGTGTTAGCGCAACAGGTGATATTAGCATGCCAGATAGCGTTAGCACAACAAGCGGCGTTAGCGTGTCAGATAACGTTAGTGCAACAGGCGGCGTTGGCATGTCAGCGCAACAGGTGGTGTTAGCATGTCATGTGGCGATAATGCAACAGGCATGTCAGGTGGCGTTAGCGCAACAGTGGGCGTTAGCATGTCAGATAGTGTGAGCGCAACAGGTGATATTAGCATGTCAGATGGTGTTAGTGTAACAGGCGGCATTAGCATGTCAGATGGTGTTAGCGCAACAGGTGATATTAGCATGCCAGATAGCGTTAGCACAACAAGCGGCGTTAGTGTGTCAGATAACGTTAGTGCAACAGGCGGCGTTAGCATGTCATGTGTCGTTAGTGTAACAGGCGGCGTTAGCATGTCAGATGGTGTTAGCGCAACAGGTGATATTAGCATGTCAGATAGTGTTAGCACAACAAGCGGCATTAGCGTGTCAGATAACGTTAGTGCAACAGGCGGTGTTGGCATGTCAGCGCAACAGGTGGTGTTAGCATGTCATGTGGCGATAATGCAACAGGCATGTCAGATGGCGTTAGCGCAACAGTGGGCGTTAGCATGTCAGATAGTGTGAGCGCAACAGGTGATATTAGCATGTCAGATGGTGTTAGCGCAACAGGTGGTGCTAGCATGTCAGGTGCTGATGTTGGCTAAGTGAGGCGTCACATTTCTCTGCGTGTGGCATCAGGTGGCATTAGCGCAACAGGCGATGTTAGCATGTCAGGTGACATGAGCGCGACTGGCGGCGTTAGCATGTGAGATGGTGTTAGGCCAACAGGTGGCATTAGCATGTCAGGGGGCATTAGCGCAACAGGCGGCGTTAGCATGTCAGATGGTGGTAGCACGTGAGGGCGTGAGATGGTCTCCGCTCGGCGGTCTTCCTTCGCCGACCGCACCGTCACCACGGGCGGGTGGAGCAAGTTGCCGGGGCGACGTGACTCGGGAGTCGAGCCCGGCCGCGGCGAGCGCTTCTTGAGCTCGAAGGCCTGGGCGCTGAGCTCGGGCATCAGCACCTTGGCGGTCTGGTGGAAGAGGACGTAGTCCACGGTGTAGCGCCTCCTGCCGGCGCGGATCATCTCCTGGAAGACGTGTCCCCAGAGGATGTCGTGCGGCGTGTAGGAGGTGCGGCTCTGGTGCAGCGTTCCCGTGCTGTCGTCGGTGTAGGTGAAGGACACCACCACCTCCAAGTCGGAGCGCCGCAGCCGGGCCGGACTCATCCCGTAGAGCGGGCTCCTGGCGGCGATGCGGTGGCAGACGGTGGTGGGCGTGACCAGGACGATGTCCGGCTGCTGGAGGCGAAGGTCCTCGTAGGTCATGTCCACCTTGCCGGTGGCGTGCACGGCGGAGCGCACGATCTGAGCGCGTGCCGTGCCCTCCACCAGGTGGTGGCGGCGGAAGTCGCCCACCCTCCAGGAGAGACACAGGTGGCCGTCGCGGAGGTTGATGACGGCGCAGCTGCTGAAGCCCACCGTCTGCGCTCGCTTCCTGGCGGACGCCATCTTGGACACGGCCACCCCGATGACGAAGGTGTCGATCAGGCAGCTGACCACGTCCTGAACGGTGACCACCAAGATGGCCGCCGTGCAGTTCTCCGACATCCCCCTGGCGCCGTAGCCGATGGTGGTCTGCGTCTCCAGCGAGAAGAGGAAGGCGGCGGTGAAGCTGCGCACCTCGTAGACGCACGGCGCCGTCTTGGGGTCCTGCGTGTCCCCGTGAGCCAGAGCGATGACCCAGAAGAGGATCCCGAAGAAGAGCCAGGACAAGATGTAGGACAGGGCGAAGATGAGGAACATCACCCTCCAGCGGATCTCCACCAGCGTGGTGAAGATGTCCGTCACGAACAGGAGCCACTCGGCCGGCACGTGGCGGAAAACCACCTCGCAGTTTCCTTCCTTGCGCACGTAGCGCTGCTTCCTGGACGCCGCTGCCTCATCGCTAGCGAACACCTTGTTGTAGCTCGTCTGCATCCTGACACGCAAACACACAAACGTCACACAACAACACAAATACTTTCTACTACCACAAGACTGTACTTTTAACATGTACTACAAAAGTGTAAATAGTGTGTATAAAGTATATTGTGGAGGGGGGTGTGGTCTGCGGGCCTGCCGTGGAGCGGGGTGTGTAAGGACCGGCCTCGAAGTCAGCGGCAGGTGAGTAGATTGCCCAGCTGGGGGCTTTGTTATCTAATCACCTGTCGCCCTTATCAGCAGCAGCCGGGACGAGAGACGCGGTGGCAGTTGCTGGTGAGCAGAGGTATGAGAGCGAGAGACATTTAGCTGGAAAGCAAAACCACACTGCTTGTGAAAAGAAAAGATTTGTTAACCAGACTACCGGGCCCACAAGAGCATCTTTGTAGCCAGAAAGAACCACAGGATATACCTATATATATATATATATATATATATATATATATATATATATATATATATATATATATATATATATATATATATATATATATATATATATGTATACTGTACATACCTTTATATACATATATACCTATAAATATACCTATACTGTACATACCTTTATATACCTATACTGCATATACCTTTATATACCTACATAGTGTGTGTGTGAATGGGTGAATGTGGAATTAGTGTCAAAGCGCTTTGAGTTCCTTAAAAAGTTAGAAAAGCGCAATACAAGTACAACCGAAGTATATATACCTATTAGAGATGCGCGGATAGGCAATTATTTCATCCGCAACCGCATCAGAAAGTCGTCAACCATCCGCCATCCACCCGATCTAACATTTGATCAGAACCGCACCCGCCCGTTGTTATATATCTAATATAGACGATGCAAGGCATTAGTGAGGTTATAAAGCTTTTGCCTGTTAAAGAAAGGAGACTGATCCAATGCTGCACAGACATTCGCGTGCCACGCTGTCACGACCCAGACGCACACCAGTGCGCAATCATATGGGAGCCGCGCTGAGCGCACCTCCAAGCGCGTCTCGCTGCCGGCGACGGCCGGGTATATGGGCCTGACGCTCCAGTGCCATCCATTTTCAGGGCTAGTTGATTCGGCAGGTGGGTTGTTACACACTCCTTAGCGGGTTCCGACTTCCATGGCCACCGTCCTAGCTGCTGTCTATACCAACCAGGGTGAGCCCCACCCCTTTCGTGAGCGCACTGCGCGCGGAGTGACCCCTGTTACGAGCCCCCGGCCACGGGGGTGGCGGGCAGGTAAGCTGCTTACCTGCTGCGTGTGACGCCGGCCGCGGCGAAGGCGGATGAGGCGGGGTGTCGGTGCGGTGGGCGCGGTGGTGACCCTGGACGTGCGTCGGGCCCTTCTCGCGGATCGCCTCAGCTACGGCTCCCGGTGGGGCCCTCTCGGGGGAAGGGGCCTCGGTCCCGGACCCCGGCGAGGCGTCCCTTCTCCGCTCCGTAAAAGTGTCCATCTCTTTTTTTTTTCTTCTTCTGTTGTGGCATATGCTGCAGGTGCCTGCTCGTTTTTCGTATGTGGGTAACAACATTTAACTATGTATATATATTTACCAATTGGTTTAACTGCCACCCGCCTGAATCTATTTAAAATCTAAGTTTTTTTAATTTCAACCGCCCGACCCGACCCGCGGATAAAATCTAATTTTTTTTTATTTCAACCGCCCGACCCGACCCGCGGATAATCCGCGGACTCCGCGGTTGTGTCCGCAAACCGCACATCTCTAATACCTATACTTTATTTACCTTTATATACCTATATAGATATATATACCTATATTGTATATACACCTTTATATACTTATATACATATATATGTAAATATATATATATATAACTATACTTAATATACCTTTATGTACCTATATACATATATAGCTATACTGTATATACCTACAGTATATATACCTCATTTGTATACTCTAGCCTTTATATAGGCTCCTTTTTAGACCAGTTGATCTGCCGTCTCTCTTTTCTGCTCTTCCCCCCACAAGTCAGCTGTGGCTGCTCTTCCAGGCGTGTGATTGGTCCAGGCCAGCAGGTTAGTGTGTAGAGAGACACGCCTCCTCCTCCTCAGCACGTTTGTACGCACACAACAAGACTTTCAGTCTTGATAAATCGCACTGTGAGTGTTCAATGATTATATTTGCATCTCCTGTTGTGTTGAAGTCATGAGCACATACTTCATGCATTATGGGAACTACTTGGAGTGTTTCACACACTGTCCTCTGCTCACTCACCACATCCTGTTTGTGTGTGGCCACTTTGCACCTTTTGTACTGTGTGTGTACTACAATGTGTGTGTACTACAATGTGTGTGTCCACTTTGCACCTTTAGTACTGTGTGTCTACTACAATGTGTGTGGCCACTTTGCACCTTTTGTACTGTGTGTGTACTACAATGTGTGTGTACTACAATGTGTGTGTCCACTTTGCACCTTTTAGTACTGTGTGTGTACTACAATGTGTGTGTACTACAATGTGTGTGTCCACTTTGCACCTTTAGTATTGTGTGTGTACTACAATGTGTGTGTCCACTTTGCACCTTTAGTACTGTGTGTGTACTACAATGTGTGTGTACTACAATGTGTGTGTCCACTTTGCACCTTTAGTACTGTGTGTGTACTACAATGTGTGTGTACTACAATGTGTGTGTCCACTTTGCACCTTTAGTACTGTGTGTGTACCACAATGTGTGTGTTCACTTTGCACCTTTAGTACTGTGTGTGTACTACAATGTGAGTGTCCACTTTGCACCTTTAGTACTGTGTGTGTACTACAATGTGTGTGACCACTTTGCACCTTTAGTACTGTGTGTGTATACTACAATATGTGTGTCCACTTTGCACCTTTAGTACTGTGTGTGTACTACAATGTGTGTGTACTACAATGTGTGTGTTCAATTTGCACCTTTAGTACTGTGTGTGTATACTACAATATGTGTGTCCACTTTGCACCTTTAGTACTGTGTGTGTACTACAATGTGTGTGTACTACAATGTGTGTGTCCACTTTGCACCTTTAGTACTGTGTGTGTACTACAATGTGTGTGTACTATAATGTGTGTGTCCACTTTGCACCTTTAGTACTGTGTGTGTACTACAATGTGTGTGTTCACTTTGCACCTTTAGTACTGTGTGTGTACTACAATGTGTGTGTCCACTTTGCACCTTTAGTACTGTGTGTGTACTACAATGTGTGTGTCCACTTTGCACCTTTAGTACTGTGTGTGTACTACAATGTGCGTGTACTACAATGTGTGTGTTCAATTTGCACCTTTAGTACTGTGTGTGTACTACAATGTGTGTGTCCACTTTGCACCTTTAGTACTGTGTGTGTACTACAATGTGTGTGTACTACAATGTGTGTGGCCACTTTGCACCTTTAGTACTGTGTGTGTACTACAATGTGTGTGTCCACTTTGCACCTTTAGTACTGTGTGTGTACTACAATGTGCGTGTACTACGATGTGTGTGTTCAATTTGCACCTTTAGTACTGTGTGTACTACAATGTGTGTGTCCACTTTGCACCTTTAGTACTGTGTGTGTACTACAATGTGTGTGTACTACAATGTGTGTGGCCACTTTGCACCTTTAGTACTGTGTGTGTACTACAATGTGTGTGTCCACTTTGCACCTTTAGTACTGTGTGTGTACTACAATGTGCGTGTACTACGATGTGTGTGTTCAATTTGCACCTTTAGTACTGTGTGTACTACAATGTGTGTGTCCACTTTGCACCTTTAGTACTGTGTGTGTACTACAATGTGTGTGTCCATTTTGCACCTTTAGTACTGTATGTGTACTACAATGTGTGTGTCCATTTTGCACCTTTAGTACTGTGTGTACTACAATGTGTGTGTCCACTTTGCACCTTTAGTACTGTATGTGTACTACAATGTGTGTGTCCATTTTGCACCTTTAGTACTGTGTGTGTACTACAATGTGTGTGTCCACTTTGCACCTTTAGTACTGTGTGTGTACTACAATGTGCGTGTACTACGATGTGTGTGTTCAATTTGCACCTTTAGTACTGTGTGTACTACAATGTGTGTGTCCACTTTGCACCTTTAGTACTGTGTGTGTACTACAATGTGTGTGTCCATTTTGCACCTTTAGTACTGTATGTGTACTACAATGTGTGTGTCCATTTTGCACCTTTAGTACTGTGTGTACTACAATGTGTGTGTCCACTTTGCACCTTTAGTACTGTATGTGTACTACAATGTGTGTGTCCATTTTGCACCTTTAGTACTGTGTGTGTACTACAATGTGTGTGTCCATTTTGCACCTTTAGTACTGTGTGTACTACAATGTGTGTGTCCACTTTGCACCTTTAGTACTGTATGTGTACTACAATGTGTGTGTCCATTTTGCACCTTTAGTACTGTGTGTGTACTACAATGTGCGTGTACTACAATGTGTGTGTTCACTTTGCACCTTTAGTACTGTGTGTGTACTACAATGTGTGTGTCCACTTTGCACCTTTAGTACTGTGTGTGTACTACAATGTGTGTGTACTACAATGTGTGTGTCCACTTTGCACCTTTAGTACTGTGTGTGTACTACAATGTGTGTGTACTACAATGTGTGTGTCCACTTTGCACCTTTTGTACTGTGTGTGTACTACAATGTGTGTGTTCACTTTGCACCTTTAGTACTGTGTGTGTACTACAATGTGCGTGTACTACAATGTGCGTGTACTACAATGTGTGTGTTCACTTTGCACCTTTAGTACTGTGTGTGTACTGCAATGTGTGTGTCCACTTTGCACCTTTAGTACTGTGTGTGTACTACAATGTGTGTGTCCACTTTGCACCTTTAGTACTGTGTGTGTATACTACAATATGTGTGTCCACTTTGCACCTTTAGTACTGTGTGTGTACTACAATGTGCGTGTACTACAATGTGTGTGTCCACTTTGCACCTTTAGTACTGTGTGTGTATACTACAATATGTGTGTCCACTTTGCACCTTTAGTACTGTGTGTGTACTACAATGTGCGTGTACTACAATGTGTGTGTTCAATTTGCACCTTTAGTACTGTGTGTGTACTACAATGTGCGTGTACTACAATGTGTGTGTTCACTTTGCACCTTTAGCACTGTGTGTGTACTACAATGTGTGTGTCCACTTTGCACCTTTAGTACTGTGTGTGTACTACAATGTGTGTGTCCACTTTGCACCTTTAGTATTGTGTGTGTACTACAATGTGTGTGGCCACTTTGCACCTTTTGTACTGTGTGTGTACTACAATGTGTGTGTCCACTTTTGCACCTTTAGTACTGTGTGTGTACTACAATGTGTGTGTACTACAATGTGTGTGTTCAATTTGCACCTTTAGTACTGTGTGTGTACTACAATGTGCGTGTACTACAATGTGTGTGTTCACTTTGCACCTTTAGCACTGTGTGTGTACTACAATGTGTGTGTCCACTTTGCACCTTTAGTACTGTGTGTGTACTACAATGTATGTGTACTACAATGTGTGTGTCCACTTTGCACCTTTAGTACTGTGTGTGTACTACAATGTGTGTGTACTACAATGTGTGTGTCCACTTTGCACCTTTAGTACTGTGTGTGTACTACAATGTGTGTGTCCACTTTGCACCTTTAGTACGCACACTATGTGTGTACTACAATGTGCATGTACTACAATGTGTGTGTAGTACAAAGTTGTGTGTACTACAATGTGTGTGTACTACAATGTGTGTGTAGTACTGTAGTGTAGTGTTGCCCCCCCCCCCCCCCCCCAAGCAGTGTGATGTTGAGCCAGGATGTGAAGCTGTTGTGTGTACATGATTGTGTGTTTGTGCTGGTGTGTGTACAAAACACACAATGACCTTGACTACAAAGTGTGTGTGTGTGTGTGTGTGTGTGTGTGTGTGTGTGTGTGTGTGTGTGTGTGTGTGTGTGTGTGGTGCACGGCAACACTTGTAACCTCACGCGCCACTGAGCTAACAACCTGTTAGCGCGCTGTTAGCATGCAGTCGCCATGACGACACAGATGTAAACATGTACTTCATGTCAAATAATCACTTCCTCTTTTGTTCTTTCAACTCCTCAACTTTTTATTGACATTTTTCATGAGGAAGATGATCCATTTGATGCTTCTTAGTGTACATAAATATTTATTACAAGTAGTACTTTCTTCTGGTCAATACACACCTATATTTGTGTTTTTATACTGCACAATAATATATATTCATACATAGCACTTATGTATTTGTACTGCATGTTTGTATATTTATACATGGTATTCATCTAGTTATACTGCATATTTAGGTATTCACACATGGTATTTATATATTTATACTGCATATTTATATATTCATACATGGTATTTATACAGTTATACTGCATATTTGTGTATTCACACATAGTACTTATGTATTTAAACTGCATATTATTATATTTATACATGGTATTCATATAGTTATACTGCATATTTAGGTATTCATGCATGATATTTATACAGTTATACTGCATTTGATATATTCATACATGGTATTTATATATTTATAGAGACTTTTTATATATTCATGCATAATATTTATATTTTCATACTGCATATTTATATATTCATGCATGGTATTTATATAATTTTACTGCATGTTTATATATTCATACATGCTATTTATATAGTTATTCTGAATATTTATATGTTCATGCATAATATGTATATTCTGATACTGCATTTTTGTATATTCATACATGATATTTATATATTCATACACGATATTTCTATATTTATACTGCATATTTAGATATTTTTTCATGATATTTATACATGTATATATTTATACTGCATATTTATAGATCTACACTGTATATGTATATATTTATACTGCATATTTGTATATTCATACATGATATTTTTATATTTATACTGCATATTTATATACCTATACTGCATATTTATATACTGTATTTACACCACATATTTATATATTATACTGCATATTTATATACATATACTGCATATGTATATATTTATACTGCATATTTATATATTCATACATTATATTTTTATATTTATACTGCATATTTATATATTCATACATGATATTTATATATCTATACATGATATTTATACATCTATACTGCATATTCATATATTTACCCCGAATATTTATATATTATACTGCACATTTATATACATATACTGCATATGTATATATTTATACTGCATATTTATATATTCATACATTATATTTTTATATTTATACCGCATATTTATATATTCATACATGATATTTATACATCTATACTGCATATTCATATATTTACACCGAATATTTATATATTATACTGCATATTTAAATACATATACTGCATATGTATATATTTATACTGCATATTTATATATTCATACATGATATTTTTATATTTGTACTGCATATTTATATATCTATACTGCATATTTATATACTGTATTTACACCACATATTTATATATTATACTGCATATTTATATACATATACTGCATATGTATATATTTATACTGCATATTTATATATTCATACATTGTATTTTTATATTCATACTGCATATTTATATATTCATACATGATATTTATATATCTATACATGGTATTTATACATCTATACTGCATATTCATATATTTACCCCGAATATTTATATATTATACTGCATATTTATATACATATACTGCATATGTATATATTTATACTGCATATTTATATATTCATACATTATATTTTTATATTTATACCGCATATTTATATATTCATACATGATATTTATATATCTATACATGATATTTATACATCTATACTGCATATTCATATATTTACACCGAATATTTATATATTATACTGCATATTTATATACATATACTGCATATGTATATATTTATACTGCATATTTATATATTCATACATTATATTTCTATACTTATATACTTCATATTTGCTGTGAAACAAGTTGACAACACACCTATGATGTGCACGTACGTGCATGAGCACCTGAGCACACACACACACACACACATGATGAAAGAGTCACATGACTACTAATTAAGAATAAAAACAACAACTATACCTGACTCAGGTGTTTGTCAGTGACCGTCTTCTGGTGTGTACGTCGCTTCTGGTGTACACGTCGCTTGTGTGCTGGTCAGCTGCAGTGAAGACACACACACACACACACACACACACACACACACACACACACACACACACACACACACACACACACACACACACACACACACACACACTGAAACAGAGTGATACCTACCTCCTCTGCATCACATGATCACTTACACCTGCTCTTTTACATTTCACCTGCTTTTCAAAATAAAAGCCTCTCTTTTATTCTGAATGTCACTTTGGGAGCGAAGAGTCTGAGTTCAACACAATCATGCTAAATGCTAAATGCTAATGAGAACATGGCGCCACTGCCTGGTTCTGTCCGGTCAACGGTCCAGTGACGCAGTGTGTGTGTGTGTGTGTGTGTGTGTGTGTGTGTGTGTGTGTGTGTGTGTGTGTGTGTGTGTGTGTGTGTGTGTGTGTGTGTGTGTGTATGTGTGTGTGTGTGTGTTGAAGCGTGAAGAAGAAGAAGGTGAAAGTCCTGAGCATGTAATCATTCAGCAAGGAACAGGAGTGACGCCTCCTCACTTTGTCTCACATCTTTGAGCACTCAAGTCGGCCATCTTGGATCAGGCATAGTTCTAAAAACTGCTGTGTTGAAAAGGAGCCAATGTGGCTTGCTGCTGGGTAACTAGTGGACCAAACCAACGCTGGGTTCATTTAATCAATGTGGCTTGCTGCTGGGTAACTAGTGGACCAAACCAACGCTGGGTTCATTTAATCAATGTGGCTTGCTGCTGGGTAACTAGTGGACCCTCCCGGATTTTCCGGGAGACTCCCGAAATTCAGCGCCTCTCCCGAAAACCTCCCGGGACAAATTTTCTCCCGAAAATCTCCCGAAATCCAGGCGGAGCTGGAGGCCACGCCCCCTCCAGCTCCATGCGGACCTGAGTGACGTGTTGACAGCCTGTTCACACGTCCGCTTTCCCACAATATAAACAGCTAATGATGGAGGGCGAGTTCTTGGTTTCTTATATGGGTTTATTGTTAGGCAGTTTTATTAACGTCCTCCCAGCGCGGTAACAACACACAACAACAGCAGTCAAGTTTTCGTCCCCCGTAAAGCAGTTTGTCTGCCGTAAACAGCAATGTTGTGACACTTTTAAACAGGACAATACTGCCATCTACTGTACATGCATATGTGACCCACCCATAATGTGTCACATTTTTGTGTTGATTTATTTAGTTTATTTTGTGGTTTGAATTCGTTTTTGGAGCTGTCATTACACATTTATCAGTATTCACATTGGTCAGTAGTGGGCAGTAGGGCGTTTCTTCCTAAATGAATGCTATCACCTGCAGACCGGAAGTGTCTGGTCATTCTGATGAGCGCGACCAGTCTGTGAACAATTGAAACGTCCTGTGTGCTTTTTCCTCCTGTATAACAGGTTAGTTTTGGTGAATCAACTCACTGAATAATATCCATGTGATCTTTATAAGTTGAAGTACACATTCTGATGGTGGAGCCTAACTCTAAAGTGTTTGTGAGTTGTAGTTTGTATTTGTGAATGAATCCAGTGCACAGCTGCAGTAATCAATACAAAAAGGCGACGTGAGTACGCAATGTTTATATAGGAACTTCTGATCCTAATTCAGACTCCCAAATTAGAGCTCCCCTTTTCTTATTGATTTTATAATGTATATTTGTATAATGTGTGTGTTCTGAAATAGTGACAGCGAATAGAACAAGGATGGACAATTCAACCCTTAACTCAACAATGAGTAGATGAGTGTTATGTGTGTGTATATGTGTAAATAAATGAACACTGAAATTCAAGTATTTCTCTTATTTATATATATATATATATATATATATATATATATATATGTAATAAGATATATATGTATATAGCTAGAATTCACTGAAAGTCAAGTATTTTTTATATATATATATATATATATATATATATATATATATATATATATATATATATATATATATATATATATATATATATATATATATCTTAACCAAAACCACGCCCCCCACCTCCCGAAATCGGAGGTCTCAAGGTTGGCAAGTATGCTGCTGGGTAACTAGTGGACCAAACCAACGCTGGGTTAATTTAACCCAGAAAGATGGGTTGTGCATTCAACACAAATGTTGAATGGTTTTAACTGCATTGCTTGGTTCATTCATTGGTTCATTCATCCTCACAGGTAGACAGGCAGGCAGACAGACAGGCAGAGTCCACATTCATCCTCACAGGTAGACAGGCAGGCAGACAGACAGGCAGAGTCCACATTCATCCTCACAGGCAGACAGGCAGGCAGACAGACAGGCAGAGTCCACATTCATCCTCACAGGCAGACAGGCAGGCAGACAGACAGGCAGAGTCCACATTCATCCTCACAGGTAGACAGGCAGGCAGACAGACAGGCAGAGTCCACATTCATCCTCACAGGCAGACAGGCAGGCAGACAGACAGGCAGAGTCCACATTCATCCTCACAGGCAGACAGGCAGGCAGACAGACAGTCAGAGTCCACATTCATCCTCACAGGCAGACAGGCAGGCAGACAGACAGGCTGAGTCCACATTCATCCTCACAGGCAGACAGGCAGGCAGACAGACAGGCAGAGTCCACATTCATCCTCACAGGTAGACAGGCAGGCAGACAGACAGGCAGAGTCCACATTCATCCTCACAGGCAGACAGGCAGGCAGACAGACAGGCAGAGTCCACATTCATCCTCACAGGTAGACAGGCAGGCAGACAGACAGGCAGAGTCCACGTGGGAATTACCAACATGGCGGCTGTCTGGAGAGAACTACAAAACAAAATGGCAGCCACATATTTCCAGTTTTGATTCCGGTTCAGGCCACGCCCACTTCGTGTGACGTCACCCCAGCTGACCCAATCCTGCTGGTCCCACATCACACCCAATGGTGCGTCATCACGGCAGGTTGGTGGGTCACACAGCCATCACTCCAGCAGCACTGAGAGCAAACTCAGACAGATTTGAGAATATGATAATGTGACATGAGAATGTAATAATGTTACATGAAAATGTAATAATGTTACATGAAAATATGATAATGTGACATGAGAATATAACAAGGCAACATGAGAATGTAATAATGTGACATGATAGTATGATAATGTGACATGAGAATAAGATAATGTGACATGAGAATATAACAAGGCGACATGAGAATATGATAATGTG
>NC_084579.2:1531645-1579145 GCF_033978685.3 Nerophis lumbriciformis | reverse complement strand
TTTATTTTGAAACCTGACTGTTTACATGCTGCAGGATGTCTTTTACTGGCGTGCTTTTATTTTGAAGCCTGACGGATGTGTTTTACTGCTGTGCTTTTATTTTGAAGCCTGACCGTAGACAGGCTGCAGAATGTGTTTTACTGGCATGCTTTTATTTTGAAACCTGACCGTTTACAGGCTGTAAGTTGTGTTTTACTGGCGTGCTTTTATTTTGAAGCCTGACAGATGTGTTTTACTGCCGTGCTTTTATTTTGAAGCCTGACCGTTTAAAGGCTGCAATATGTGTTTTGCTGGCGTGATTATATTTTGAAACCTGACCATTTACGGGCGGCAGGATGCCTTTTACTGGTGTGCTTTTATTTTGAAGCCTGACAGATGTGTTTCACTGCTGTGCTTTTATTTTTAAGCCTGACCTTTTACAGGCTGCATGATGTGTTTTACTGACATGCTTTTATTTTGAAACCTGACCGCTTACAGGCTGCAAGATGTGTTTTATTGGCATTCTTTTATTTTGAAACCTGACTGTTTACATGCTGCAGGATGTCTTTTACTGGCGTGCTTTTATTTTGAAGCCTGACGGATGTGTTTTACTGCTGTGCTTTTATTTTGAAGCCTGACCGTAGACAGGCTGCAGAATGTGTTTTACTGGCATGCTTTTATTTTGAAACCTGACCGTTTACAGGCTGTAGGTTGTGTTTTACTGGTGTGCTTTTATTTTGAAGCCTGACGGATGTGTTTTTCTGCCGTGCTTTTATTTTGAAGCCTGACAGATGTGTTTCACTGCTGTGCTTTTATTTTTAAGCCTGACCTTTTACAGGCTGCATGATGTGTTTTACTGACATGCTTTTATTTTGAAACCTGACCGCTTACAGGCTGCAAGATGTGTTTTATTGGCATTCTTTTATTTTGAAACCTGACTGTTTACATGCTGCAGGATGTCTTTTACTGGCGTGCTTTTATTTTGAAGCCTGACGGATGTGTTTTACTGCTGTGCTTTTATTTTGAAGCCTTACCGTAGACAGGCTGCAGAATGTGTTTTACTGGCATGCTTTTATTTTGAAACCTGACCGTTTACAGGCTGTAAGTTGTGTTTTACTGGCGTGCTTTTATTTTGAAGCCTGACGGATGTGTTTTTCTGCCGTGCTTTTATTTTGAAGCCTGACCGTTCAAAGGCTGCAATATGTGTTTTGCTGGCGTGATTTTATTTTGAAACCTGACCATTTACGGGCGGCAGGATGTCTTTTACTGGTGTGCTTTTATTTTGAAGCCTGACAGATGTGTTTCACTGCTGTGCTTTTATTTTGAAGCCTGACCTTTTACAGGCTGCATTATGTGTTTTACTGGCATGCTTTTATTTTGAAACCTGACCGCTTACAGGCTGCAAGATGTGTTTTATTGCCGTGCTTTTATTTTGAAACCTGACTGTTTACATGCTGCAGGATGTCTTTTACTGGCGTGCTTTTATTTTGAAGCCTGACCGTTGACAGGCTGCAGAATGTGTTTTACTGGCATGCTTTTATTTTGAAACCTGACGGATGTGTTTTACTGCTGTGCTTTTATTTTGAAGCCTGACCGTTTACAGGCCGCGGCATGTGTTTTACTGGCGCGCTTTTATTTTGAAGACTGCCTGTTTGCAGGCTGCGGAATGTTTCACAACCGTGCTTTTGTTTTGAAGCCTGGCCGTTGATAGGCTGCAGAATGCTTTGTGTGTTTCCGAGGCCGAGTGCACCAAAAGTAATCACCGACACTTCCTCACTTTGCTTTGGCTTCTGCTCGAATTAGGAGAAGAAGAAGAAGACGTCGGGAAAAAAGGATCAAATAAGACAACTTCCTGTGGAAAATGTGCTGCAGGAAGTGAGCGATGTCACGTTAATGCCAACACACTTGCAGCCAGGAATCAAACCTGAGGGGTGTGTGTGTGTGTGTGTGTGTGTGTGTGTGTGTGTGTGTGTGTGTGTGTGTGTGTGTGTGTGTGTGTGTGTGTGTGTGGGTGTGTGTGTGTGTGTGTGTGTGTGTGTGTGTGTGTGTGTGTGTGTGTGTGTGTGTGTGTGTGTGTGTGTGTGTGTTTTCAATTAGTGTGGTGACTCAGGAGACTTCAGATGTTTGACACGCAGCTTCTAACCATTCCGGATTTAAACGTTTTCCTGCGTGTTTGCAATCCACACACACACACACACACACACACACACACACACACACACACACACACACACACACACTGTGTGAAAAAAAGGAGCAGGAAAAGTGCGCTGATGTTTACATTCCTGCCATCCCATAGTTAACATGGAGGTTGTCATGGTGATGAGATCAGGTGATGCTAGTTAGAATGTGAGTGTAGTCACTTCACTTACATTTTCACCTTTTACACTCATCCTCATCTTCATCATCTTCAGCCATCACTTCCTGTTTGCTGGGACGTCATCCCTATTGTCCACTTGTCTACTTGTCCACTTGTCTGATTGTCCACTTGTCTACTTGTCCACTTGTCCACTTGTCCACTTGCCAGCACTCAGAGAGACAAACAGGAAACTGAACCAAAATAAGAGCGCTGACAGGAAATAAAACAAACTGAGGAAAAACTAAAACTTGAGCAAACTGTCAGGGACAAGCCTGACACATTTGAGTTGGACACCCCTGACCTATTTAATAATACCACCTTAACATTTAATAATACCACCTTAACATTTAATAATACCGCCTTAACATTTAATAATACCGCCTTAACATTTAATAATACCACCTTAACATTTAATAATACCACCTTAACATTTAATAATACCACCTTAACATTTAATAATACCACCTTAACATGTGACAACCAAACAATTATACACTAGCTACAATGCTAGCATAAAACGTTAGCATGCTAACATTAGCATGCTAACATTAGCACGCCACCAGGTGAAAGCTAGCATACTTTAAAGATGGCGCCAAGCAACAGAATCCAGTATCAGTCACTCTGTAGTGCACGTGAGCTCGTGCACACTCATGTGACAGCTCAATGAGCCTCTTTTATTGTGAAAGGCCCGATTACACCGCTAATCACTTCCTGTCCGCCACCCGCACATCTGAAGGAAGCGACCTCTCCGTGACCCGGAATGTCAACAGCTGCCATGAAGGAGCATGCATGGTAGACCTGGACCAGACCAGACTAGGACTAGGACCAGGACCAGGACCAGACCAGACTAGGACCAGGACCAGGACCAGGACCAGACCAGACTAGGACCAGACCAGTCCGGCTGCCTAGAGTCCAGCAGACGGGCTGGATGGCAGGTGTGAGCAGAGGCGGGTCACGTGACACATGCACAGCTGGAGGAAATCATTCCTGGCTCGCAGAGAAGATTCCAGAAGGCTGAAGACTGGCGAGCCAGACAGGTCAAAGGTCAGGCTGGCAGCACAAACACGCTCGTTGACGCTGCACCAAACAGGAAGTGGTGCCTGGAGTGGGCGGAGTTAGCTGAGACATGTCTGCTGCGGGGGCGGGGCATCTATGTCACATGACCACTGACCTTCTTCCTTCTCTGACATCATCTGTGGCGTCCTAACTTTTTCACACTGAACATGAAAACACACGCCGGCCATTTTGATGTTTTTCAGTTCCAAAGCAGTAGAATGTTTACTTTCAACTTATTTCCATCCATTTTCTACCGCTTATTCCCTTTCATATCCTTTATTCAAACTGCTGTTGTTTACATGCAACATGAACTTATTTAATGTCCTTTATTCAAACTGTTGTTGTTTACATGCAACATGAAGAATATGAACATTATTGACAACTTCCTGTCCGTATAAAAGTTAGTTTTGACCTCCTTTTTGTCCAAGAAAATCCTGCAAAAACACAAAATACATTGTTTTGATGTGAAGCCTCAAATGAGTCACCAATTCATAACAATATTGATTTTGATTCATCACTATTTTTGAGTATGGACTGTTTTTAAAAAGAAAATCCCACTAAAACTCCCAGGGACCCAAAAGGGTCCCACTCATATAAGGGTTAAGAATATGTCATACTTTTTTCTTCTACTTGCAATGCTTGAATCTCTAGATCAACTTCAGATCTATCTGTCAATTTATATATATATCATTATTTTATTTTTTTAATTAATATTATAATTTTTGTTATTTAAAAAAAATGTTTTTTATACAATTTTGGTCAAATAAAATGTTTTGTTTTGGCAATAACACAAAATATGCAATATTTTCCCCAGTAAGTATTTCATATTTGATGTAAAGTAATGTGAGCCATCAATAAGTCAATAATTCATAACATTTGATTTTCATTCATTATTATGTTTTGAGCGTTAACAAAAAATCCCACTAAAACTCTTCGGGACCCAAAAGGGTCCCACTCATATAAGGGTTAAGAATATGTTATACTTTTTTCTTCTTTTTTTTCTACTTGCAATGCTTGAATCTCTAGATCAACTTCAGATCTATCTGTCAATTTATATATATATCATTATCTTTTTCTTTTTTTTAATTAATATTATAATTTTTGTTATTTAAAAAAAATGTTTTTTATACAATTTTGGTCAAATAAAATGTTTTGTTTTGGCAATAACACAAAATATGCAATATTTTCCCCAGTAAGTATTTCATATTTGATGTGAAGTAATGTGAGCCATCAATAAGTCAATAATTCATAACATTTCATTTTGATTCATTATTATGTTTTGAGCGTTAACAAAAAATCCCACTAAAACTCTTCGGGACCCAAAAGGGTCCCACTCATATAAGGGTTAAGAATATGTCATACTTTTTTCTTCTTTTTTCTTCTACTTGCAATGCTTGAATCTCTAGATCAACTTCAGATCTATCTGTCAATTTATATATATATCATTTTTTTATTTTTTTTTATTAATATTATAATTTTTGTTATTTAAAAAAAAAGTTTTTTGTACAATTTTGGTCAAATAAAATGTTTTGTTTTGGCAATAACACAAAATATGCAATATTTTCCGCAGTAAGTATTTCATATTTGATGTAAAGTAATGTGAGCCATCAATAAGTCAATAATTCATAACATTTGATTTTGATTCATTATTATGTTTTGAGCGTTAACAAAAAATCCCACTAAAACTTTCATAACAGGGTTAAAAATATTTAAAAAAAATTTTTTTTAAACTTTCATTGCTTAAAGCTCTAGATCAGCTTCATATCTATAAGTCAATTATATATTTGTTTAATGTTTTGTTTACATGCAACATGAAGAATATGAACATTGACAACTTCCTGTCCGTATAAAAGTTAGTTTTGACCTCCTTTTTGTCCAAGAAAATCCTGCAAAAACACAAAATACATTGTTTTGATGTGAAGCCTCAAATGAGTCACCAATTCATAACAATATTGATTTTGATTCATTACTATTTTTGAGTATGGACCGTTTTTAAAAAGAAAATCCCACTAAAACTCTCAGGGACCCAAAAGGGTCCCACTCATATAAGTGTTAAGAATATGTCATACTTTTTTCTTCTTTTTTTTTCTACTTGCAATGCTTGAATCTCTAGATCAACTTCAGATCTATCTGTCAATTTATATATATATAGCATTATCTTTTTTTTAATTTTTTATTAATATTCTAATTTTTGTTATTTAAAAAAAACGTTTTTTATACAATTTTGGTCAAATAAAATGTTTTGTTTTGGCAATAACACAAAATATGTAATATTTTCCCCAGTAAGTATTTCATATTTGATGTAAAGTAATGTGAGCCATCAATAAGTCAATAATTCATAACATTTGATTTTGATTCATTATTATGTTTTGAGCGTTAACAAAAAATCCCACTAAAACTCTCAGGGACCCAAAAGGGTCCCACTCATATAAGGGTTAAGAATATGTCATACTTTTTTCTTCTACTTACAATGCTTGAATCTCTAGATCTACTTCAGATCTATCTGTCAATTTATATATATATATCATTTTTTTTATTTTTTTTATTAATATTATAATTTTTGTTATTTAAAAAAAAAAGTTTTTTATACAATTTTGGTCAAATAAAATGTTTTGTTTTGGCAATAACACAAAATATGCAATATTTTCCACAGTAAGTATTTCATATTTGATGTAAAGTAATGTGAGCCATCAATAAGTCAATAATTCATAACATTTGATTTTGATTCATTATTATTTTTTGAGCGTTAACAAAAAATCCCACTAAAACTCTTCGGGACCCAAAAGGGTCCCACTCATATAAGGGTTAAGAATATGTCATACTTTTTTCTTCTTTTTTCTTCTACTTGCAATGCTTGAATCTCTAGATCAACTTCAGATCTATCTGTCAATTTATATATATATCATTTTTTTTATTTTTTTTATTAATATTATAATTTTTGTTATTTAAAAAAAATGTTTTTTTATACAATTTTGGTCAAATAAAATGTTTTGTTTTGGCAATAACACAAAATATGCAATATTTTCCCTAGTAAGTATTTCATATTTGATGTAAAGTAATGTGAGCCATCAATAAGTCAATAATTCATAACATTTGATTTTGATTCATTATTATGTTTTGAGCGTTAACAAAAAATCCCACTAAAACTTTCATAACAGGGTTAAAAATATTTAAAAAAAATTTTTTTTTTAATCAATCAATCAATCAATCTTTATTTATATAGCCCTAAATCACAAGTGTCTCAAAGGGCTGCACAAGCCACAACGACATCCTCGGTACAAAGCCCACATACGGGCAAGGAAAAACTCACCCCAGTGGGACGTTAACTTTCATTGCTTAAAGCTCTAGATCAGCTTCATATCTATCTGTCAATTATATATTTGTTTAATGTTTTGTTTACATGCAACATGAAGAATATGAACATTATTGACAACTTCCTGTCCGTATAAAAGTTAGTTTTGACCTCCTTTTTGTCCAAGAAAATCCTGCAAAAAGACAAAATACATTGTTTTGATGTGAAGCCTCAAATGAGTCACCAATTCATAACAATATTGATTTTGATTCATTACTATTTTTGAGTATGGACCGTTTTTAAAAAGAAAATCCCACTAAAACTCTCAGGGACCCAAAAGGGTCCCACTCATATATGTCATACTTTTTTCTTCTATTTGCAATGCTTGAATCTCTAGATCAACTTCAGATCTATCTGTCAATTTATATATAAATCATTATCTTTTTTTTTTTTTTAATTAATATTCTAATTTTTGTTATTTAAAAAAAATGTTTTTTATACAATTTTGGTCAAATAAAATGTTTTGTTTTGGCAATAACACAAAATATGTAATATTTTCCCCAGTAAGTATTTCATATTTGATGTAAAGTAATGTGAGCCATTAATAAGTCAATAATTCATAACATTTGATTTTGATTCATTATTATGTTTTGAGCGTTAACAAAAAATCCCACTAAAACTCTTCGGGACCCAAAAGGGTCCCACTCATAACAGGGTTAAAAATATTTAATTATTTTTTTTAACTTTCATTGCTTAAAGCTCTAGATCAACTTCATATCTATCTGTCAATTATATATTTGTTTAATGTTTTTTTTTTTTATATTCTTTTGGTCAAATACAATTTGGTTTTGTATTTGGCAGAAACACAAAATATGAAATATTTTCCCCAAAAAACCTTCCAGAGTGTAATATTTAACATTCATTATCATAGAACTTTGTGTCGTTAGTAACAACTTCACCTCTTTGATCTTTCATTCCACTTTGCAGTGATTACTTTAATGAGTGTTATGAGAATTACTTTAATGAGAATGTGTGGCGTCACAAAATGAGCTGCAGGCAATAACTTTGGACGCCCGCGGTCCAAACGACACAGGAAGTGGAGCACGACTCCAGGAGGTAGACGAGTGGCGTGCAGATGACGTCTTGGGGAAGGTCAGAGGTCAGCCATGTTGCGTGGGCGTGATGTTTGCTTGCAGACTTCTCACACGGCCAGTGTTGTTTATGTTTGCATAATGGCAGGGATGAGGCGAAGGAAACATCAGCTTCTGGCGGGAAACCACGCGGCGCTGGCCTGAGCACGCTTGAGCTCGCTGACCTTTGACCTGGCATCAGCTGACGCCGAGGAGCACAAAGCTGCCAGCAGGGGGCAGCAAGAGTTGAAAATGAGTCCACGGTGACCTCTTGTGGCCCACAGTGGTATTACACATGTCCAGTGCATGACGTCATAGTCCGGCCTGTCGCACACTTCCTGTCACTGCACTCGCTCGTCTGCTCTTCTTCCTGTATGACATGAACTGCATGCTCGCCAAGAAGAGGAGGCGGAGTCATGGTGATGACTTCATAATAAGGTGTCAACACGGCCTAATCATTAGGTACAGTCATGATGGACTGACAGGAAGCTCATAATTAGCATCAAAACACTTGCCTTTAATATTTCCATCACGCACGCACACATGGCAGGTGACAGGAGGGGCGGGGCTTAAGCGGAGGTGTCGAAGAGCCTCTCGATCATGTCCTCCACTTCCTCGGGGCGGTACTTGTGGTACTTTTCTGGGTTCTTGGTGAAGGAGATGTTGGCGCACCTGCAACAAGGCAAAGAGTCAGCGAGTCAGGGTCAAGGAGTCATTCAAAGAGTCGGGGTCAAGGAGTCACTGAAAGAGTCAGAGTCAAGGAGTCCCTCAAAAAGTCAAAGTCAAAGGGTTGCTCAAAGAGTCAATCAGAGAGTCAGAGTCAAGGAGTCGTGAACCTTTTCCGAACAGGTTGCAGATTAAAAGGCTCCTCTGGGTGCTGCTGATGTATACATTAAGTATTGCATCAAAGAGTCAATGTAAAGAGTCGTTTAAGAGTCATTTAAAGCGATGTTTAAAGAGTCATCAAAGAGTTGTTTAAAAGAGCCATTAAAAGAGTCATTTTGAGTCCAAAGAGTCATTAAAATAGTAATTTAAAGAGTCCCTTACAGTCCAAAGAGTCATTTAAAGTCATTAAAAAGGTCATTAAGAGTCATTAAAAGAGTCCTTTAGAGTCCAAAGAGTCATGAAAAGAGTTGTTTAAAAAGAGCCATTAAAAGAGTCATTTTGAGTCCAAAGAGTCATTAAAATAGTAATTTAAAGAGTCCCTTACAGTCCAAAGAGTCATTTAAAGTCATTAAAAAGGTCATTAAGAGTCATTAAAAGAGTACTTTAGAGTCCAAAGAGTCATTTAAAGAGTCATTTAGAGTCCAAAGAGTCATGAAAAGTTGTTTAAAAGAGCCATTAAGAGTCATTTTAACTCCAAAGAGTCATTAAAAAAGTCATTTAGAGTCCCTTTGAGTCATGAAAAGAGTTGTTTAAAAGAGCCATTAAAAGAGTCATTTTAAGTCCAGAGTCATTTAAAGATCCATTAAAAGTCCTTTAGAGTCCAAAGAGTCATTAAAAGAGTCATTAAATGAGTCCTTTGAGTCTAAAGAGTCATGAAGAGTAGTTTAAAAGACCCATTAAAAGAGTCATTTTAAGTCCAAAGAGTCATTAAGAGTCATTTAAAGAGTCCTTTCGAGTCATGAAAAGAGTTGTTTAAAAGAGCCATTAAAAGAGTCATTTTAAGTCCAGTCATTTAAAGATCCATTAAAAGTCCTTTAGAGTCCAAAGAGTCATTAAAAGAGTCATTAAATGAGTCCTTTGAGTCCAAAGAGTCATGAAGAGTAGTTTAAAAGACCCATTAAAAGAGTCTTTTTAAGTCCAAAGAGTCATTAAGAGTCATTTAAAGAGTCCTTTTGAGTGATGAAAAGAGTTGTTTAAATAAGCCATTAAAAGAGTCATTTTAAGTCCAAAGAGTCATTTAAAGAGCCATTTAAGGAGTCCTTTGAGTCCAAAGAGTCATGAAGAGTAGTTTAAAAGACCCATTAAAAGAGTCATTTTAAGTCCAGAGTCATTTAAAGATCCATTAAAAGAGTCCTTTAGAGTTCAAAGAGTCATTAAAAGAGTCATTAAATGAGTCCTTTGAGTCCAAAGAGTCATGAAGAGTAGTTTAAAAGACCCATTAAAAGAGTCATTTTAAGTCCAGAGTCATTAAAAGAGTCATTTAAAGAGTCATTTCGAGTGATGAAAAGAGTTGTTTAAATAAGCCATTAAAAGAGTCATTTAAAGAGCCATTAAAGAGTCATTTAAAGAGCCGTTGAAGGAGTCCTTTGCATGCACCTGTGCAGGTAGCTCCTGTAGGCGTCAGACACCACCCCCCTCTGGGCGCGGCGGATGAAGTCTCGCTGCTCCTTGTCAGGGATGGCCCAGCCCTTCTGGATCTTGCACAGATCCTCCAGACCCTCGTTGAAACCCTGCAGGTAGACCCAGGTCATGACCTCATGACACCCAGGTCATGACCTCCAGGTCATGACCTATGGCCGCCCACCTAGCTCACCTTGAACTTGTCCTTGATGACTTGCCGCTCTTTGTCCTTCAGCTGAGGACACCAGGAGGCGGTTGGTTACCATGGTGACACACTCTTTATCTACATGCAGTTGTCATGGTAACTGACCTTGGCGCCGGGCTGGAAGGCGGGCATGTTGCGGTCTGTCAGGTGCTCCGTAACTTTGACCCAGCTGGGGGCGGAGTCAAGCGTAGAGTTAGTTCAAATAGAGTTAGAGCACGTAGAGTTAGTGCAAGTAGAGTTAGTGCACGTAGAGTTAGTGCACGTAGAGTTAGTGCACGTAGAGTTAGTGCACGTAGAGTTAGTGCAAGTAGAGTTAGAGCACGTAGAGTTAGAGCACGTAGAGTTAGTGCATGTAGAGTTAGTGCAAGTAGAGTTACAAGTAACAAATAGTTAGAGCAAGTAGAGTTACAACAAATAGTTAGAGCAAGTAGAGTTAGTTCAAGTATAGTTAGGGCAAGTAGAGTTAGAGCACGTAGAGTTAGTTCAAGTAGAGTTAGAACACAGAGTTAGTGCAAGTAGAGTTACAAGTAACAAATAGTTAGAGCAAGTAGAGTTAGTTCAAGTAGAGTTAGTGCAAGTAGAGTTAGAGCACATAGAGATAGAGCACGTAGAGTTAGTGCAAGTAGAGTTAGAACACATAGAGTTAGTGCAAGTAGTTACAAGTAACAAATAGTTAGAGCAAGTAGAGTTAGAGCAAGTAGAGTTAGAGCAAGTAGAGTTAGTTCAAGTAGAGTTAGTGCAAGTAGAGTTAGAGCACATAGAGACAGAGCACATAGAGTTAGTGCAAGTAGAGTTAGAACACATAGAGTTAGTGCAAGTAGAGTTACAAGTAACAAATAGTTAGAGCACGTAGAGTTAGTTCAAGTAGAGTTAGTTCAAGTAGAGTTAGAGCAAGTAGAGTTAGAACACAGAGTTAGTGCAAGTAGAGTTACAAGTAACAAATAGTTAAAGCAAGTAGAGTTAGAGCAAGTAGAGTTACAACAAATAGTTAGAGCAAGTAGAGTTAGTTCAAGTATAGTTAGGGCAAGTAGAGTTAGAGCACGTAGAGTTAGTTCAAGTATAGTTAGGGCAAGTAGAGTTAGAGCACGTAGAGTTAGTTAAAGTAGAGTTAGTTCAAGTAGAGTTAGAGCATGTAGAGTTAGTGCAAGTAGGGTTACAAGTTAACAAATAGTTAGAGCAGGTAGAGTTAGAGCAAGTAGAGTTAGTTCAAGTAGAGTTAGTGCAAGTAGAGTTAGTTGAAGTAGAATTGAGCAAGTAGAGTTAGAGCAAGTAGTTAGTTCAAGTAAAGTTAGAGCACGTAGAGTTAGAGCAAGTAGTTAGTTCAAGTAAAGTTAGAGCAAGTAGAGTTACAACAAATAGTTAGAGCAAGTAGAGTTAGAGTAAGTAGAGTTAGTTCAAGTAGAATTGGAATAAGTAGTTACAGCAAGTAGAGTTAGTTGAAGTAGAAATGGAATAAGTAGTTAGATGAAGTAGAGTTAGTTGAAGAAGAGTTAGTTGAAGTAGAATTGGAATACATAGAGTTAGTTGAAGTAGAATTGGAATACATAGAGTTAGTTGAAGTAGAGTTAGTTGAAGTAGAATTGGAATAAGTAGAGTTAGTTGAAGTAGAATTAGAATAAGTAGAGTTCGTTGAAGTAGAATTGGAATAAGTAGAGTTAGTTGAAGTAGAGTTAGTTGAAGTAGAATTGGAATAAGTAGAGTTTGTTGAAGTAGAATTGGAAAAAGTAGAGTTAGTTGAAGTAGAATTGGAATAAGTAGAGTTAGTTGAAGTAGAATTGGAAAAAGTAGAGTTAGTTGAAGTAGAATTGGAATAAGTAGAGTTAGTTGAAGTAGAATTGGAAAAAGTAGAGTTAGTTGAAGTAGGGTTAGTTAAAGTAGAATTGGAATAAGTAGAGTTAGTTGAAGTAGAATTGGAATAAGTTGAGTTAGTTGAAGCAGAGTTAGTTGAAGTAGAATTGGAATAAGTAGAGTTAGTTGAAGTAGAGATAGAATAAGTAGAGCTAGTTGAAGTAGAATTGGAATAAGTAGAGTTAGAATAAGTAGAGCTAGTAGAAGTAGAGTTAGTAGAAGTAGAGTTAGTAGAAGTAGAGCTAGTAGAAGTAGAGTTAGTAGAAGTAGAGTTAGTAGAAGTGGAGTTAGTAGAAGTAGAGTTAGTAGAAGTAGAGCTAGTAGAAGTAGAGTTAGTAGAAGTGGAGTTAGTAGAAGTGGAGTTAGTAGAAGTAGAGTTAGTAGAAGTACAGTTAGTAGAAGTACAGTTAGTAGAAGTGGAGTTAGTAGAAGTAGAGTTAGTAGAAGTAGAGCTAGTAGAAGTAGAGTTAGTAGAAGTGGAGTTAGTAGAAGTAGAGTTAGTAGAAGTAGAGCTAGTAGAAGTACAGTTAGTAGAAGTGGAGTTAGTAGAAGTAGAGTTAGTAGAAGTAGAGCTAGTAGAAGTAGAGCTAGTAGAAGTACAGTTAGTAGAAGTAGAGCTAGTAGAAGTAGAGTTAGTAGAAGTGGAGTTAGTAGAAGTGGAGTTAGTAGAAGTAGAGTTAGTAGAAGTAGAGCTAGTAGAAGTAGAGCTAGTAGAAGTGGAGTTAGTAGAAGTGGAGTTAGTAGAAGTAGAGTTAGTAGAAGTAGAGTTAGTAGAAGTAGAGCTAGTAGAAGTACAGTTAGTAGAAGTAGAGTTAGTAGAAGTAGAGCTAGTAGAAGTACAGTTAGTAGAAGTACAGTTAGTAGAAGTAGAGTTAGTAGAAGTACAGTTAGTAGAAGTGGAGTTAGTAGAAGTAGAGTTAGTAGAAGTAGAGTTAGTAGAAGTAGAGTTAGTAGAAGTGGAGTTAGTAGAAGTAGAGTTAGTAGAAGTAGAGTTAGTAGAAGTAGAGCTAGTAGAAGTACAGTTAGTAGAAGTGGAGTTAGTAGAAGTAGAGTTAGTAGAAGTAGAGTTAGTAGAGGTAGAGTTAGTAGAAGTAGAGTTAGTAGAAGTAGAGAGGTAGGTGTCACCTGCGTTGGTACAGGTGTATCTGCTGCTGGATCAGTTCTCTGTAGGAACCTTCTGCATGTTTCTGGGTCACAGTCACTAAGTGGATCAGCTCTGACCTGTGGACATGTCACTACACTTATTACCACTCTTTGCAGCTCACTCTCTAATCGCATGCAAGTGTGTGTGGACGTGTCACCACACTTATTACCACTCTTTGCAGCTCACTCTATAATCGCATGCACTCTTACCACTCTTTGCAGCTCACTCTCTAATCGCATGCACTCTTACCACTCTTTGCAGCTCACTCTCTAATCGCATGCAAGTGTGTGTGGACGTGTCACCACACTTATTACCACTCTTTGCAGCTCACTCTCTAATCGCATGCAAGTGTGTGTGGACGTGTCACCACACTTATTACCACTCTTTGCAGCTCACTCTCTAATCGCATGCAAGTGTGTGTGGACATGTCACCACACTTATTACCACTCTTTGCAGCTCACTCTCTAATCGCATGCATGTGTGTGTGGACATGTCACCACACTTATTACCACTCTTTGCAGCTCACTCTCTAATCGCATGCATGTGTGTGTGGACATGTCACCACACTTATTACCACTCTTTGCAGCTCACTCTCTAATCGCATGCAAGTGTGTGTGGACATGTCACCACACTTATTACCACTCTTTGCAGCTCACTCTCTAATCGCATGCAAGTGTGTGTGGACATGTCACCACACTTATTACCACTCTTTGCAGCTCACTCTCTAATCGCATGCAAGTGTGTGTGTGTGTGTGTGTGTGTGTGTGTGTGTTTGTGTCCCTATTATGATTTGTCTGCATGTTAAAATAAAAAATGTCAGTCTGCATTTGGATCTATGTGTCAAAATGTGTGTGTCTGTATTCTGATTTGTGTGAGTATTAACATTTGTGTGCGTGTATTCATATTTGTGTGAGTAATAAGATTTGTGTGTGAGTATTATTGATATATTGTTATTGATATTATTGATATATTGTTATTTACATATAAAGACTGACATGTTATTGATATATTGTTATTTACATATAAAGACTGACATGTGTTATTGATATATTGTTATTTACATATAAAGACTGACATGTATTATTGATATATTGTTATTTACATATAAAGACTGACATCTTATTGATATGTTGTTATTTACATATAAAGACTGACATGTTATTGATATGTTGTTATTTACATATAAAGACTGACATGTTATTGATATATTGTTATTTACATATAAAGACTGACATGTATTATTGATATATTGTTATTTACAGATAAAGACTGACATGTTATTGATATGTTGTTATTTACATATAAAGACTGACATGTGTTATTGATATATTGTTATTTACATATAAAGACTGACATGTATTATTGATATATTGTTATTTACATATAAAGACTGACATCTTATTGATATGTTGTTATTTACATATAAAGACTGACATGTTATTGATATGTTGTTATTTACATATAAAGACTGACATGTTATTGATATGTTGTTATTTACATATAAAGACTGACGTGTTATTGATATGTTGTTATTTACATATAAAGACTGACATGTGTTATTGATATGTTGTTATTTACATATAAAGACTGACGTGTTATTGATATGTTGTTATTTACATATAAAGACTGACATGTTATTGATATGTTGTTATTTACATATAAAGACTGACATGTTATTGATATGTTGTTATTTACATATAAAGACTGACATGTTATTGATATGTTGTTATTTACATATAAAGACTGACATGTTATTGATATGTTGTTATTTACATATAAAGACTGACGTGTTATTGATATGTTGTTATTTACATATAAAGACTGACATGTGTTATTGATATGTTGTTATTTACATATAAAGACTGACGTGTTATTGATATGTTGTTATTTACATATAAAGACTGACATGTTATTGATATGTTGTTATTTACATATAAAGACTGACATGTTATTGATATGTTGTTATTTACATATAAAGACTGACGTGTTATTGATATGTTGTTATTTACATATAAAGACTGACATGTTATTGATATGTTGTTATTTACATATAAAGGAGTGAATTGATTATTTAGTGAGAGCACAACTTTCTGACATGTGCACAAAAGTCACATGTCTATAAAGAGCCAATCAGGGTTGCTGCTTCACACAAATGTGATTACACACACAGACACAAATCTAAACACACACACACACACACACACACACACACACACACACACACACATACACACATACACACACACACACACACACACACACACACACACACACACACACACACACACACACTAACTTCTCCAGAGACTTGAGGATGTAGTTGTAGTTGTTGTGCAGGAAGATGGCGCTCAGAGCTGAATCCTCGTACACTTTGGACTTGCTGAGGAGGTTCAGTTGGAGGTTCCCCAGAACTTTACCTGCAAACACCAACAAATACTCATGTCTACGTCTGGAAGTGTGTGAGTGTGTGTGTGTGTGTGTGTGTGTGTGTGTGTGTGTGTGTGTGTGTGTGTGTGTGTGTGTGTGTGTGTGTGTGTGCGCGTACATATGTAGGAGCTGAGCAGACGCTTGTTGAAGTCTGAGGTGTAGCTGCTGGCTGAAGAACTGGACTCTGGAAAACACACATTGTCACATGACTAGAACCACGTTGGTACATGTTGTATATGAAATGTAATAAAAGGATGGGGGGGGGCACGTTGGTACATGTTGTACAGGTAAAAGCCAGTAAATTAGAATATTTTGAAAAACTTGATTTATTTCAGTAATTGCATTCAAAAGGTGTAACTTGTACATTATATTTATTCATTGCACACAGACTGATGCATTCAAATGTTTATTTCATTTAATTTTGATGATTTGAAGTGGCAACAAATGAAAATCCAAAATTCCGTGTGTCACAAAATTAGAATATTACTTAAGGCTAATACAAAAAAGGGATTTTTAGAAATGTTGGCCAACTGAAAAGTATGAAAATGAAAAATATGAGCATGTACAATACTCAATACTTGGTTGGAGCTCCTTTTGCCTCAATTACTGCGTTAATGCGGCGTGGCATGGAGTCGATGAGTTTCTGGCACTGCTCAGGTGTTATGAGAGCCCAGGTTGCTCTGATAGTGGCCTTCAACTCTTCTGCGTTTTTGGCTCTGGCATTCTGCATCTTCCTTTTCACAATACCCCACAGATTTTCTATGGGGCTAAGGTCAGGGGAGTTGGCGGGCCAATTTAGAACAGAAATACCATGGTCCGTAAACCAGGCACGGGTAGATTTTGCGCTGTGTGCAGGCGCCAAGTCCTGTTGGAACTTGAAATCTCCATCTCCATAGAGCAGGTCAGCAGCAGGAAGCAGGAAGTGCTCTAAAACTTGCTGGTAGACGGCTGCGTTGACCCTGGATCTCAGGAAACAGAGTGGACCGACACCAGCAGATGACATGGCACCCCAAACCATCACTGATGGTGGAAACTTTACACTAGACTTCAGGCAACGTGGATCCTGTGCCTCTCCTGTCTTCCTCCAGACTCTGGGACCTCGATTTCCAAAGGAAATGCAAAATTTGCTTTCGTCAGAAAACATGACTTTGGACCACTCAGCAGCAGTCCAGCTCTTTTTTTCCTTAGCCCAGGTGAGACGCTTTGCGCGCTGTTTCTTGGTCAACAGTGGCTTGACACGAGGTATGCGGCAGTTGAAACCCATGTCTTTCAAGCATCTCTTGGTGGTGGATCTTGAAGCACTGACTCCAGCAGCTGTCCACTCCTTCTGAATCTCCCCCACATTTTTGAATGGGTTTTTTTTCACAATCTTGACCAGGGCGCGGTGATCCCTATCGCTTGTACACTTTTTCTGACCACAGTTTTTCCTTCCCTTTGCCTCTCCATTAATGTGTTTGGACACAGAGCTCTGAGAACAGCCAGCCTCTTCAGCAATAACCTTTTGTGTTTTTCCCTCCTTGTGCAATGTGTCGATGGTTGCCTTTTGGACAGCTGTCAAATCTGAAGTCTACCCCATGTTTGTGTAGGCTTCAGAACTGGACTGAGAGACCATTTAAAGCCCTTTGCAGGTGTTTTGAGTTAATCAGCTGATTAGTTTGTGGCACCAGGTGTCTTCAAAATTTAACCCTTACACAATATTCTAATTTTGTGACACACGGAATTTTGGATTTTCATTTGTTGCCACTTCAAATCATCAAAATTAAATGAAATAAACATTTGAATGCATCAGTCTGTGTGCAATGAATAAATATAATGTACAAGTTACACCTTTTGAATGCAATTACTGAAATAAATCAAGTTTTTCAAAATATTCTAATTTACTGGCTTTTACCTGTATATGAAATGTAATAAAAGGATGTGGGGCGGGGGGGCATGTTGGTACATGTTGTACATTAAAAAATAAAACCAATACAATCTACATATGCTAAATGAGATGTCAAACCTTAACTAGCATGCTAAGTGTTTTAGCCAATTTTACAGGCGACAACCTCAGACACAACATTGTCCTTCACACATGCTAACTGTCAACATGCTAACATTTATGTGCAAACTCTATTAGCCAATTTTACAGACGAACGCTTCAGGGTCATATATAACTTGGTACTTGACACATGTTAACTATTAGCATGCTAACATTGGTATGCCAACTTGTTTCGCCATTTTTACAACCGAAATCCTCAGTCATACAACTTTGTACTTGACACATGCTAACTGTTAGGATTCTAGCATACTAACATTAGTATGCTAACTTTTTTTAGCCAATTTTGCAGCCAAACACCTGAGTCATATAACTTCCTACTTGATACAGTCGAACTGTTAAAATGCTAACATTAGCATTCTAACATGCTAACGTTTTTAGACAATTTAGCAGCCGAAGATCTCCGTCATATAACTTGGTACTAGATCCATGCTAACTGTTAGCATTTTAGCATGATGGCTTTCTTGTTAGCAAATTTTACAACAGAACACTTCAGAGTCATATAACTTGGAGCTTGATACATGCTAACTGTTAGCATGCTAAAACTGCATATTCTATTTTTTTGTGTAATGTTCTTATTTTGTTTTTAGAATGTGTTGCGGGCCAAAAAAAAAAGAAGCAAGTTGCGGGCCGCACTTTGGACACCCCTGACTGAGTGCGGGACTCAGGGCGTGCTTACCTCGGGGGTCTAAGGGGATATTGTAAGTGTCCCCCAGTACTAAGAGGCCGAGGCCGGCACAGGAGAAGAGAAAGAGGCACAGAGACATGTTAGTGCACAGGAAGTAGAAACTGTCAACAGCCAACGTGGGGAAGGGGGCGGGACTAACATTTGTTAGCATTGTTCTAGCACAGCTAACACGTGTGTGCCATGACCAAACAATGCTAACGTGTTATAAAACAATGCTAACACGTGTTAGCATTGTTCCAGCATTTTTCAGGCATGTGTACCATTGTTCTAGCACAGCTAACATGATAATGCTAACATGTTATAGAACAATGCTAATATGTGTTAGCCATGCTAGCATAATGCAAACAGGTGCCTAGCTGTGCTAGGACAATGCTAATTCGTGTGAGCCATGCTAAAACAATGCTAACACGTCTGAGCCATGCTACAACAATGCTAACACATGTGAGCCATGCTAAAACAATGCTAACACATGTGAGCCATGCTAAAACAATGCTAACACATGTGAGCCATGCTAAAAGCATGCGTGAACCATGCTACAACAATTCTAACACGTTGTTAGCCTTGCTATAACAATGCTGACACATGTTAGCATTATTCTGGAACGGCTAACATGTTAGCACTATTTTATCATGGCAAACACGTGTTAGCAGTGCTAAAACAATGCTAACATGTGTGAAACATGCTAGAACATTGCTAACACGAGTTAGCAACACTAACGCAACACTAACACGAGTTAGCAATGCTAAAAGCATGCGTGAACCATGCTACAACAATTCTAACACATTGTTAGCCTTGCTATAAAAATGCTGACACATGTTAGCATTATTCTGGAACGGCTAACA
Source organism: Nerophis lumbriciformis (assembly GCF_033978685.3). Lineage (NCBI taxonomy): Eukaryota > Metazoa > Chordata > Actinopteri > Syngnathiformes > Syngnathidae > Nerophis > Nerophis lumbriciformis. Next base: position 1,559,851 of record NC_084579.2, on the reverse strand, counting down.
TGTTAGCACTATTTTATCATGGCAAACACGTGTTAGCAGTGCTAAAACAATGCTAACACATGTGAGCCATGCTAAAAGCATGCGTGAACCATGCTACAACAATTCTAACACATTGTTAGCCTTGCTATAACAATGCTGACCCATGTTAGCATTATTCTGGAACGGCTAACATGTTAGCACCATTTTATCATGGCAAACACGTGTTAGCAGTGCTAAAACAATGCTAACATGTGTGAGCCATGCTAAAACAATGCTAACACGCCTGAGCCATGCTAAAACAATGCTAACACATGTGAGCTATGCTAAAAGCATGCGTGAACCATGCTACAACAATTCTAACACGTTGTTAGCCTTGCTATAACAATGCTGACAAATGTTAGCATTATTCTGGAACGGCTAACATGTTAGCACTATTTTATCATGGCAAACACGTGTTAGCAGTGCTAAAACAATGCTAACATGTGTGAAACATGCTAGAACATCGCTAACACGAGTTAGCAACACTAGCACAATGCTAACACGAGTTAGCAACACTAGCATAATGCTAACACGAGTTAGCAACACTAGCACAATGCTAACACGAGTTAGCAACACTAGCACAATGCTAACACGAGTTAGCAACACTAGCACAATGCTAACACGAGTTAGCAACACTAGCACAATGCTAACACGAGTTAGCAACACTAGCACAATGCTAACACGAGTTAGCAACACTAGCACAATGCTAACATGAGTTAGCAACACTAGCACAATGCTAACACGAGTTAGCAACACTAGCACAATGCTAACACGATGCTAGAACAACGCTAAGGCGTGTTAGCATCTGTGATGGAGGGCGGTACCTTGCGAGGCCAACATGGCTCCGGCGGTCTCGTGGAAGTCCAGCAGCTGCTGCAGGAAGAGGATGGCCTGCAGGACAGGAAGTGAGCGCGAGCGGACAGGAAGAGGAAGCGAGGAGATCTTACGTTGCTGGTCAGTTCGTGCACGGTGCCGTCTTTGGGCATGTTGTACTCCTTGTCGGGGTCGTTCTGTGGACAGGGGGAGTGGTCAGGGGGCAGGTGGGCGGGGCCTGTGCTTCCTCACCTTGATGCTGTCTGCAAACTCCTCCAGGGCTTTGGCGCCGATGGTCTCCATGGAGGTGATGAGCGTGGGCAGTTTGTTCTTGGTGCTGGCCGCCGTGCCCTGCACACAAGGCGGCGCTCAGAGGGGCGGGGGGGTTGGGGGGGGGGGCACGAGCGCTACCTGCAGGGTGGCGTCGAAGTCGGACTTGTTGACCTTGAGGTGTCGCAGGATGGGGAAGATGGTGAGCACGGCAGAGTAGTCGTGGCGCAGGATGGCGCGGCGAGCCGCCGACACGATGTTGTCTCCCTCCAGCATGAGGTTGTCCAGCGCCTCCTGCGGACACGCGGCGTTAGCCCGGCTTAGCGCGGGGGGGGGGGGGCAGGAAGTGACCCACCTGGATGAGCGAGTCGAAGGTCTTCTTCTGGTGGTGCTCGGGGATGACCTCCGCCAGGAGGGCGTACTCGCTCTGCGCCAGCTTGATGAAGGCGCTGATGGCGTGGATGTAGGAGTCCATCTCGATGTCCAGCACGTCCTCTTTACCTGGGGAGCCGCACACCTGTCAGCGGGCGCACCTGATGCCGATGACGGCGGTGGGCGGGGCTAACGTCGGACCACGTGTGCCGGCACTCACCTGTGGAGCCCTTGTCGGCCAGGGCGTCGGCCAGGTGTCTGACCCGCAGGTCGTGGTCGTAACCTGCTGACACGCACCTGGTCAGGGGGAGGGGCTAACCTACACATGTGACCACCACCAAGCACCACGGGGGAGGGGCTAACCTACACATGTGACCGCCACCAAGCACCACGGGGGAGGGGCTAACCTACACACGTGACCGCCACCAAGCACCGCGGCGGAGGGAACGACTAACCGCCGCAGCGGGTTTCGAACCCGCGACCAAACTCCACCGCACAGCTGCCTCTTTTAGGTCAGCTGACATGCAGACGCTGCCCTATTGGCCAGTGCACTCGATGATGTAACCCCAGAGGAGGAGACAGAGAAGGAGAAGAAGTAGAAGAAGAAGAGGGAGAAGGAGGACAAGGAGAAGAAGAAGAAGAAGGAGGAGGAGAAGAAGGAGGAGAAGGAGAAGGAGAAGGAAAAGGAGAAGAAGAAGGAGGAGGAGAAGAAGAAGAAGAAGAAGGAGGAGGAGAAGAAGGAGAAGGAGAAGGAGAAGGAGAAGGAGAAGGAGAAGGAGAAGAAGAAGAAGAAGAAGAAGGAGAAGGAGAAGAAGGAGGAGAAGAAGAAGGAGGATGAGAAGGAGAAGAAGAAGGACAAGAAGAAGGACAAGGAAAAGAAGAAGAAGGACAAGGAGGAGAAAGAGAAGAAGAAGAAGAAGAAGAAGAAAGAGAAGAAGGAGGAGGAGAAAAAGAAGAAGGAGAAAAGAAGGACAAGGAGAAGAAGAAGAAGAATAGAAGAAGAAGGAGAAGAAGAAGGAGGATAGGAAGAAGAAGGAGAAGGAGGAGAAGAAAGGGAAGAAAGAGAAAAAAAAGGACAAAGAGAAGAAGAAGAAGAAGAAGAAGGAGAAGGAGAAGAAGAAGGAGGATAGGAAGGAGAAGGAGAAGAAAGGGAAGAAGGAGAAAAGGAGAAGAAGAAGTAGAAGAAGAAGGAGAAGGAGGAGAAGAAAGGGAAGAAGGAGAAAAAAAAGGACAAGGAGAAGAAGAAGAAGAAGAAGAAGAAGAAGAAGAAGGAGGATAGGAAGAAGAAGGAGAAGGAGGAGAAGAAAGGGAAGAAGGAGGAAAAAAAGGACAAGGAGAAGAAGAAGGAGAAGGAGAAGAAGAAGTAGAAGAAGAAGAAGAAGGAGGAGGAGAAGAAGAAGGAGAAGAAGAACAAGGAGAAGGAGGAGAAAGAGAAGAAGAAGAAGAAGAATAAAGAGAAGGAGGAGGAGAAAAAGAAGAAGGAGAAAAAGAAAAACAAGGAGAAGAAGAAGAAGAAGAAGGATAGGAAGAAGAAGGAGAAAGAGGAGAAGAAAGGGAAGAAGGAGAAAAAAAGGACAAGGAGAAGAAGAAGGAGAAGGAGAAGAAGAAGTAGAAGAAAAAGGAGAAGGAGGAGAAGAAAGGGAAGAAGGAGAAAAAAAGGACAAGGAGAAGAACTAGAAGAAGAAGAAGAAGAAGGAGGATAGGAAGAAGAAGGAGAAGGAGGAGAAGAAAGGGAAGAAGGAGAAAAAAAGGACAAGGAGAAGAAGAAGTAGAAGGAGGAGGAGAAGAAGAAGGAGAAGGAGGAGAAAGAGAAGAAGAAGAAGAAAAAGAAAGAGAAGGAGGAGGAGAAAAAGAAGGAGAAAAAGAAGGACAAGGAGAAGAAGAAGAAGAAGAAAGATAGGGAGAAGAAGGAGAAAGAGGAGAAGAAAGGGAAGAAGGAGAAAAAAAGGACAAGGAGAAGAAGAAGGAGAAGAAGAAGAAGGAGGAGGAGAAGAATGAGGAAGAGGAGGAGGAGAAGAAGGAGGAGAAGAAGAAGAAAGAGGAGGAGAAGGAGGAGGAGGAGGAGGAGAAGAAGAAGAAGAAGAAGAAGGATGAGAAGTATGAGGATGAGAGGAGGTGTGTTACCTTCCAAAGGAGTGAGGTTAGAAGCCTTCTTGCCATCCACATGTTGGGAGTATTGTTTCAGAAGGTTCTGAGCCTTGCGAATGGTCCCTGAGGAGGGGAGGGAGCCCACAGCCAATAGGAGAAGAGGAGGAAGAAGAGCTCCCCAGTGAGTGAAGAAGACCACACAGCACCGCCACCAGCACAACAACACACAAGTGCAACTACACACTACATCTTCATCTTCATCAGCACACAGTTCATTAGCACTCATGTTAGCATACTTTCATCAAACAAACCAGACCCCTCAGCGATCCTGTTCTGTCTCCCTGTAATGTTTGATCCTGTTCTGTCTCCCTGTAATGTTTGATCCTGTTCTGTCAACTGTAATGTTTGATCCTGTTCTGTCTCCCTGTAATGTTTGATCCTGTTCTGTCTCCCTGTAATGTTTGATCCTGTTCTGTCTCCCTGTAATGTTTGATCCTGTTCTGTCTCCCTGTAATGTTTGATCCTGTTCTGTCTCCCTGTAATGTTTGATCCTGTTCTGTCTCCCTGAAATGTTTGATCCTGTTCTGTTTGATCCTGTTCTGTCTCCCTGTAATTTTTTATCCTGTTCTGTCTCCCTGTAAGGTTTGATCCTGTTCTGCCTCCCTGTAATGTTTGATCCTGTTCTGTCTCCCTGTAATTTTTTATCCTGTTCTGTCTCCCTGTAAGGTTTGATCCTGTTCTGTCTCCCTGTAATGTTTGATCCTGTTCTGTCTCCCTGTAATTTTTTATCCTGTTCTGTCTCCCTGTAAGGTTTGATCCTGTTCTGTCTCCTTGTAATGTTTGATCCTGTTCTGTCTCCCTGTAATGTTTGATCCTGTTCTGTCAACTGTAATGTTTGATCCTGTTCTGTCTCCCTGTAATGTTTGATCCTGTTCTGTCTCCCTGTAATGTTTGATCCTGTTCTGTCTCCCTGTAATTTTTTATCCTGTTCTGTCTCCCTGTAAGGTTTGATCCTGTTCTGTCTCCTTGTAATGTTTGATCCTGTTCTGTCTCCGTGTAATTTTTGATCCTGTTCTGTCAACTGTAATGTTTGATCCTGTTCTGTCTCCCTGTAATGTTTGATCCTGTTCTGTCTCCCTGTAATGTTTGATCCTGTTCTGTCTCCCTGTAATTTTTTTATCCTGTTCTGTCTCCCTGTAAGGATTGATCCTGTTCTGTCTCCTTGTAATGTTTGATCCTGTTCTGTCTCCCTGTAATGTTTGATCCTGTTCTGTCAACTGTAATGTTTGATCCTATTCTGTCTCCCTGTAATGTTTGATCCTGTTCTGTCTCCCTGTAATTTTTGATCCTGTTCTGTCTCCCTGTAACGTTTGATCCTGTTCTGTCTCCCTGTAATGTTTGATCCTGTTCTGTCTCCCTGTAATGTTTGATCCTGTTCTGTCTCCCTGTAATGTTTGATCTTGTTCTGTCTCCCTGTAATGTTTGATCCTGTTCTGTCTCCCTGTAACGTTTGATCCTGTTCTGTCTCCCTGTAATGTTTGATCCTGTTCTGTCTCCCTGTAATGTTTGATCCTGTTCTGTCTCCCTGTAATGTTTGATCCTGTTCTGTCTCCCTGTAACGTTTGATCCTGTTCTGTCTCCCTGTAATGTTTGATCCTGTTCTGTCTCCCTGTAATGTTTGATCCTGTTCTGTCTCCCTGTAATGTTTGATCCTGTTCAGTCTCCTTGTAATGTTTGTCTGATCTTGAATGGGATTGTGCTGAAAATTTTAATTTCCCCTCAGGGATTAAAAAAGTATTTCTGATTCTGATTAAACTATTTTACATAGACCAGCTAGCATGTTAGCATACTTTCATCAAACTATTTTACATTGACCAGTTAGTATAAATTCATTAAACTATTTTACAATGACACGCTAGCATGTTAGCGTGGATTCATCAAACTATTATACATTGACAAGTTAGCATGTTAGCATAAATTCATTAAACTATTTTTACATTGACAAGTTAGCATGTTAGCATAAATTCATTAAACTACTTTACATTGACAAGTTAGCATGTTAGCATAAATTCATTAAACTACTTTACATTGACAAGTTAGCATGTTAGCATACATTCATTAACTTATTTTTACATTGACAAGTTAGCATGTTAGCATAAATTCATTAAACTACTTTACATTGACAAGTTAGCATGTTAGCATAAATTCATTAAACTACTTTACATTGACAAGTTAGCATGTTAGCATAAATTCATTAAACTACTTTACATTGACAAGTTAGCATGTTAGCATCAATTCATTAAACTACTTTACATTGACAAGTTAGCATAAATTAATTAAACTACTTTACATTGACAAGTTAGCATGTTAGCATAAATTCATTAAACTACTTTACATTGACAAGTTAGCATGTTAGCATAAATTCATTAAACTACTTTACATTGACAAGTTAGCATGTTAGCATAAATTCATTAAACTACTTTACATTGACAAGTTAGCATGTTAGCATAAATTCATTAAACTACTTTACATTGACAAGTTAGCATGTTAGCATAAATTCATTAAACTACTTTACATTGACAAGTTAGCATGTTAGCATAAATTCATTAAACTACTTTACATTGACAAGTTAGCATGTTAGCATAAATTCATTAAACTACTTTACATTGACAAGTTAGCATGTTAGCATAAATTCATTAAACTATTTTTACATTGACAAGTTAGCATGTTAGCATAAATTCATTAAACTATTTTTACATTGACAAGTTAGCATGTTAGCATAAATTCATTAAACTACTTTAGATTGACAAGTTAGCATGTTAGCATAAATTCATTAAACTACTTTACATTGACAAGTTAGCATGTTAGCATAAATTCATTAAACTACTTTACATTGACAAGTTAGCATGTTAGCATAAATTCATCAAAGTATTTTGATGGACAAGCTAGCATGTTAGCATAGCATTGGAAAGAGAATGATTTATATTCAAACCACAATGTTGATGTTTTGTTTTTCTTTAGCATGCTAACACGAGTAGCGACTAGCAGCACAGAGGTCCATGACGGTCTCCTAGCAACAAGTCCCCGGCACGACCCGGCGTCCTACCTGGCCTCTTGGGAACCTTCTTGGTGGGCGTGTCTTTGCGCTTGGCTTGGACCGCCGGCGAGTAGAGGACTCCGGAGGAGGCGCTGTTCTTGCGGAAGTGCTCCTTCAGGCCCTTGATGGAGCGATCCAGCTGACTGGACCGGATCTGGAAGTAGACGGTCATGAAATCTGCAGGCGACACGGAAGAAGGGTTTCAGGAAAGAAGTCCGGGAAGCCCGTCCGGAGCTGACACCAGAACCTTGGTTGCGTCCGTATTCCACCAGCCAGCCGGCGATGCAGATGATCTCCTGGAGCCGGGCTTCGGGCAGGTGTTCCAGGACCACGTCCTCCTGAACCTCCAGCTCCTCGTCCACGCTGATGGCGTCCAGGATGAGGATGGGCGGGACCGGCTTGCTGTAGCGGGTCAGGAGGCTGCGGAACTCCGCCTCCAGCAACTCTTTGCCGCGCTCGAAGCGGGCTTTCTGCGGCGCAAGCAGAAGAAAGCCGCTAGCGTCGGGCGGGACATGGACAGGAAGTGACATCATCAGGACGGAGACGGTACCACTGTGTTGAGTTCTGGACTGTCAGGGTTGTTGTCCTGGAAGTATTCCACCGCCTTCTGGATCTTGGCCATGCAGGCCAGGTACTCGTCCAGTCGGCCTGTCGGTCTGGAACACAAACAGACTTTAGATACACCTGGCTCAAGTTGGCCCCGCCCACCTTCTCAGAACTATTGACAAAGTATTATTCAGAACCACTTGCTCAAAAACTTTCACTTATGAACTCACAACTAGACCCCCAACTATGTCAAAACTATATATCAACTATATCATTAAAACCACGTTAATTAACCTGTAATTAACATGTAATAACACATTAATAACACGTTAATAATACGTTAATAACATAAAACCATGAAACTAATTAAAAACTATAATTAACCAAAATGATTTGCAGCACAAACAATTGGGACAAGTTTGGGGAGATTTTGACATATTTGGGGTCTAGTTATCATTAATATCACGTTAATAAAGCGTTAATAACACATTAATAACACGTTAATACGTTAATAACATAAAACCATGAAACTAATTAAAAACTATAATTAACCAAAATGATTTGCAGCACAAACATTTGGGACAAGTTTGGGGAGATTTTGACATTGTTGGGGTCTAGTTATCAATAATATCACGTTAATAAAGCGTTAATAAGACATTAATAATACGTTAATAACATAAAACCATGAAACTAATTAAAAACTATAATTGACCAAAATGATTTGCAGCACAAACAATTGGGACAAGTTTGGGGAGATTTTGACATAGTTGGGGTCTCGTTATTATTAATATCACGTTAATAACACGTTAATTACATGTTAATAACATAAAATCCTGAAACATTAATAAAATGAAACCTATAATTGACCAACATTTATTGCAGCACAAACGTAGCACAAATAATTGGGACTAAGTTTGGAGAGATTTTGACATAGTTGGGGTCCAGTTATCATTAATAACACGTTAATAACACGTTAATAACATAAAACCATGAAACAAATTAAAAACTATAATTAACCAAAATGATTTGCAGCATAAACAATTGGGACAAGTTTGGGGAGATTTTGACATATTTGGGGTCTAGTTATCAATAATATCACGTTAATAAAGCGTTAATAACACATTAATAACACGTTAATAACATAAAACCATGAAACTAATTAAAAACTATAATTGACCAAAATGATTTGCAGCACAAACAATTGGGACAAGTTTGGGGAGATTTTGACATAGTTGGGGTCTCGTTATTATTAATATCACGTTAATAACACGTTAATTACATGTTAATTACATGTTAATAACATAAAATCCTGAAACATTAATAAAATGAAACCTATAATTGACCAACATTTATTGCAGCACAAACGTAGCACAAATAATTGGGACTAAGTTTGGAGAGATTTTGACATAGTTGGGGTCCAGTTATCATTAATAACACGTTAATAACACGTTAATAACATAAAACCATGAAACAAATTAAAAACTATAATTAACCAAAATGATTTGCAGCATAAACAATTGGGACAAGTTTGGGGAGATTTTGACATATTTGGGGTCTAGTTATCAATAATATCACGTTAATAAAGCGTTAATAACACATTAATAACACGTTAATAACATAAAACCATGAAACTAATTAAAAACTATAATTGACCAAAATGATTTGCAGCACAAACAATTGGGACAAGTTTGGGGAGATTTTGACATAGTTGGGGTCTAGTTATCATTAATATCACGTTAACAACACGTTAATTACATGTTAATTACATAAAATCATGAAACATTAATAAAATGAAACCTATAATTGACCAAACATTTTTGCAGCACAAATAATTGGGACTATGTTTGGAGAGATTTTGACATAGTTGGGGTCTAGTTATCATTAATATCACGTTTATTACATGTTAATTACATGTTAATAACATAAAATCATGAAACATTAATAAAATGAAACCTATAATTGACCAAAAATGTTTGCAGCACAAACGTAGCACAAATAATTGGGACTAAGTTTGGAGAGATTTTGACATAGTTGGGGTCTAGTTATCATTAATATCACGTTAACAACATAAAACCATGAAACAAATTAAAAACTATAATTAACCAAAATGATTTGCAGCACAAACAATTGGGACAAGTTTGGGGAGATTTTGACATAGTTGGGGTCTAGTTATCATTAATATCATGTTAATAAAGCGTTAATAACACATTAATAACACGTTAATAATACGTTAATAACATAAAACCATGAAACTAATTAAAAACTATAATTAACCAAAATGATTTGCAGCACAAACAATTGGGACAAGTTTGGGGAGATTTTGACATAGTTGGGGTCTAGTTATCATTAATATCACGTTAACAACACGTTAATTACATGTTAATTACATGTTAGTAACATAAAATCATGAAACATTAATAAAATTAAACCTATAATTGACCAAAAATGTTTGCAGCACAAACGTAGCACAAATAATTGGGACTAAGTTTGGAGAGATTTTGACATAGTTGGGGTCCAGTTATCATTAATAACACGTTAATAACATAAATCCATGAAACAAATTAAAAACTACAATTAACCAAAATGATTTGCAGCACAAACAATTGGGACAAGTTTGGGGCAATTTTGACATAGTCGATCTAGTTCTCATTAATATCACGTTAATAACACGTTAATTACATGTTAGTAACATAAAATCATGAAACATTAATAAAATGAAACCTATAACTGACCAAACTTTTTTGCAGCACAAACGTAGCACAAATAATCGAGACTAAATGTGGAGAGATTTTGACATAATTGGGGTCCAGTTATCATTAATATCACGTTAATATCATGTTAATAACATAAAACCCATCCATCCATTTTCTACCGCTTGTCCCATTCGGGGTCAAGGGGGTGCTGGAGCCTATCTCAGCTAATATATTAAAAACTATAACTGACCACAATTATTTGGGGAGATGTAGTTATAATGAGCACATGAGTTACTTGTTAATAACATAAATTATAAATTAAAATTATAAATATATAAAATTATAAATAACTATAAATAATATAAATAATAACTATAAATAATATAAATAATAAATAATAACTATAAATAATAACTATAAATAATATATAAATAATAACTATAAATAATATAAATTATAATAATAACTATAATTATAATAATAACTATAAATAATGTAAATAAATAACTATAAATAATATAAATAAATATATAAAATTATAAATAACATTTCAAGTATAACTGGGAGATTGGTTTTGCACGTGTGAGGTCTCACCCCTCCCGGATGATGCGGTCGGTGTCCTTGGCCACGTGGTAGTAGCTGATGACGTGGTCCATGCAGGACAGGGTCTTGTCCACGTTGTCCTGCAGGCGCTGGAGGTTCTCCGTCTGCTTGTGGACGGGAATGATGGAGTTCTCCAGCTGCATCAGGCGGCTCTCAAAGGAGGACAGGATGGACACCTGCACACACAAATCTTACCATTTGAGGGAAAGTCCAAATCGGCTCTCTAGCGCCACCTTTAAAATGTCAGCCCTCCTCCTCCTCCTTCTTCTCTTTAACCTGATGAGCCACAGCTAAGATGGCCGACACTCGACAGGTAGAACAATGTCAGAAGATGTGGGCGTGGCCTGCCGCCAACCTTTGATCCGATGGAACGCCACAAAACGCTCGTAACTCGCCTCCTCAAGATTTGGATCCTAATTGGTAGAAACGATGACGACGACACCCTGCAGGGCCCACTGGGTCAGTACCTGGTCATAGTGGGCGGGGCCTCAAATCAAAGTGTCATCTCTGCACTTGAGGTGGATATTAAACTGATGATAACATGACAGGATGTGGGCGTGGCTTATTTGTAACACTTTTAAACTATCATTGTTCTAAATACAAGAATGAATCAAAAGCAATGTTATAAAATGTTGAACTATTTAGGGCTCTGATTACTTTGCATCAAATATCCTATTTTAGGCATTTTGGGGGGTAAAATATTGCTTTTTTTTCATCACAAAACAGGGTTTTGACAAAAAACATTAACTAATTTTAACTTTATGTCGACCATACTTGCAAACCTTGAGACCTCCGATTTCGGGAGGTGGGGGGTGGGGGCGTGGTGGGGCGTGGTTGGGGGCGTGGTTAAGAGGGGAGGAGTATATTGACAGCTAGAATTCACCAAGTCAAGTATTTCATACATATATATATATACACAGGTAAAAGCCAGTAAATTAGAATATTTGGAAAAACTTGATTTATTTCAGTAATTGCATTCAAAAGGTGTAACTTGTACATTATATTTATTCATTGCACACAGACTGATGCATTCAAATGTTTATTTCATTTAATTTTGATGATTTGAAGTGGCAACAAATGAAAATCCAAAATTCCGTGTGTCACAAAATTAGAATATTGTGTAAGGGTTAAATTTTGAAGACACCTGGTGCCACAAACTAATCAGCTGATTAACTCAAAACACCTGCAAAGGGCTTTAAATGGTCTCTCAGTCCAGTTCTGAAGCCTACACAAACATGGGGAAGACTTCAGATTTGACAGCTGTCCAAAAGGCAACCATCGACACATTGCACAAGGAGGGAAAGACACAAAAGGTTATTGCTGAAGAGGCTGGCTGTTCTCAGAGCTCTGTGTCCAAACACATTAATGGAGAGGCAAAGGGAAGGAAAAACTGTGGTCAGAAAAAGTGTACAAGCGATAGGGATCACCGCGCCCTGGTCAAGATTGTGAAAAAAAACCCATTCAAAAATGTGGGGGAGATTCAGAAGGAGTGGACAGCTGCTGGAGTCAGTGCTTCAAGATCCACCACCAAGAGACGCTTGAAAGACATGGGTTTCAACTGCCGCATACCTCGTGTCAAGCCACTGTTGACCAAGAAACAGCGCGAAAAGCGTCTCACCTGGGCTAAGGAAAAAAAGAGCTGGACTGCTGCTGAGTGGTCCAAAGTCATGTTTTCTGACGAAAGCAAATTTTGCATTTCCTTTGGAAATCGAGGTCCCAGAGTCTGGAGGAAGACAGGAGAGGCACAGGATCCACGTTGCCTGAAGTCTAGTGTAAAGTTTCCACCATCAGTGATGGTTTGGGGTGCCATGTCATCTGCTGGTGTCGGTCCACTCTGTTTCCTGAGATCCAGGGTCAACGCAGCCGTCTACCAGCAAGTTTTAGAGCACTTCATGCTTCCTGCTGCTGACCTGCTCTATGGAGATGGAGATTTCAAGTTCCAACAGGACTTGGCGCCTGCACACAGCGCAAAATCTACCCGTGCCTGGTTTACGGACCATGGTATTTCTGTTCTAAATTGGCCCGCCAACTCCCCTGACCTTAGCCCCATAGAAAATCTGTGGGGTATTGTGAAAAGGAAGATGCAGAATGCCAGACCCAAAAACGCAGAAGAGTTGAAGGCCACTATCAGAGCAACCTGGGCTCTCATAACACCTGAGCAGTGCCAGAAACTCATCGACTCCATGCCACGCCGCATTAACGCAGTAATTGAGGCAAAAGGAGCTCCAACCAAGTATTGAGTATTGTACATGCTCATATTTTTCATTTTCATACTTTTCAGTTGGCCAACATTTCTAAAAATCCCTTTTTTGTATTAGCCTTAAGTAATATTCTAATTTTGTGACACACGGAGTTTTGGATTTTCATTTGTTGCCACTTCAAATCATCAAAATTAAATGAAATAAACATTTGAATGCATCAGTCTGTGTGCAATGAATAAATATAATGTACAAGTTACACCTTTTGAATGCAATTACTGAAATAAATCAAGTTTTTCAAAATATTCTAATTTACTGGCTTTTACCTGTATATATATATAAAATCTACATCCTGAAAATATTAAAACAAAACTGTGTTTAGATAAATAATTGATACTTCAAACTTGCATAAATAAATATTAAGGAATATAACATAACTTGGCTTCTGAGAGTTTCAAAATGTAATGAATAAAATGCTAAAGTTGTTGATAAACAAGCAATTATTTTAATAATTAAATATGGTCATTTTAAATGAATTATTATGATCATTTAAAATCAATTATTACAAATATGTTTTTTTTAAAGTATAATTCTATGGCTGGATGTAATGAGTCACGAAAAAATACAAATAAAAATACAATTAATTTTGATGTTTTTAGCAAAATATAGTAAAAATGTATTTATTTATTTATTTTTTTAATTAATAAATATATTTCTTTTTAGGTAAAATAAACATAATACTACAATTTATCTCTAGTCTGGATGATTTAGTTCTTGTCCTCCCATCATGAAAAAAGGCTGTCCTCACTCAGGTCCGCATGGAGCTGGAGGGGGCGTGGCTCCGGCTGAAAATCGGGAGATTTTCGGGAGAATATTTGTCCCGGGAGGTTTTCGGGAGAGGCGCTGAATTTCGGGAGTCTCCCGGAAAATTCGGAAGAGGTGGCAAGTATGATGTCGACGGACAGATCTGAATTATTTAAAATAAATATATGAATATGACTTGCTTTTAACACTTGAACGCAAAACAAGACGTACATAAATCGGCTCCACAAGTGCAGATATTGGTGATAAAACACACACGCGTGTACCACGGACACCTTGATGACGTAACACCTTGTGTTGTGTGCGCGTGCGCGGACATGTCATACCATGCCATTGGTCAGCTGATCACTTTTTTCCAGGTTCTCGCGGATGAACGACAGCGTCTCTTGTTCCTGTTCAACAGCAACACAACATCTGCTTTAACATCGGATTTCCAAGTTAGCTCTGCGCTGCTTTGTCAGATTTGGTCAAACCGGAAGTTGGTTTGTGATGCTAAATAAATCATCTGACCTGCTTCAGTTTCTCCTCAATTTCTCTCTTCCTGGCTGACGCGTCCTCCGTGGGAATCATCTGGACGATATATCCTCTTAAAGGTCACCCACTCGACAGTCAAAATACAAACAAAGTGTCCCTTTCGACTACAAAACTAAACATTTCGTCCCAAACTAGCGACGTCGATGCTACTCCAGCTAGTTTGCGTTGAAATAGAGCCACTTCCGGTTAATTCTGCTTGCTTCCGGTTACTCTTTCAAAAATAATTGTCCTGCATTCCTGTTTCCGTATAGGACGTTTTATTTTGAAAGACGTATGTCCTGTGTCCGCCGTCAAGCATTTCCGTGTTTCACAATCGGTCTTGTTTCTGTTCTAAAAAGGTGCATTTGTTGGTTTAGCTGTAAGTTATGACTTACTTATTAGTACTTTACGAAATGTCTATCACAAATGAAAGGAAAATGTGCACTAAGTAAATTAAACCACACAAGGTCGCCACAATTCATGATAACAATGAGAAGTTATCGTTGTAAATGTTAAAATAACACTGCCAGTCTTTTGTTCTGTAAAATGTGGCGGGTTTTAGGTAGTTCAAAAATACATTTCCTGACATTCCCCCCCAAAAACGGTTTGATTTTCATTGTATATATCATAAAAAAAAACGAAGCTCCTCAGTAAACAGAACCTGAAAAAACGACCAAAACGGATGAGTTCTCAGTCTGACACCGGAAGTTGTATTGTCAAAGTAAAAGCGGGGTTAGTACGGTATCAGTGTGCCTGGCTAAAATGTCTTTGGAGCCCCACACTGAAAAGAATTTTAAACATGACGCAACGATACACACACATACACAAATATCACACGAAAGTGAAAGCAAAAAGGGATTTGATCACGCACCGTACAAGTTCTGGCTTTAAAATAACTACTTCCGAAACCACTACTTCCGGTTCCGCTATTGGAATATGAGGAACGTGTCAGTCCTCGCGGTGCAATGTCTAAAACAGAAAGTGTCTAAAACAGAAAGTGTCTAAGACATTTTAGCAGAGTCACCAGCACAAAGGTCCGTGTAACTTCCGTTCATTCTATGTCCGAATCTGAAATGCAAGTCAAAAAAAACAAATTAGGGCCGTTTTTCGATTTTTATTATACATGGCAGATTTTAAAACGAACAAAAAGGGTTGATTTGTCATTAAAATATTGGATTTCGTGCTGTTTTCTTTTCATATTTTTTTATTTTTCCAGATAAACACAAACATCGAACATATATGTTCATCCAAAATGCAAACATGCGTGTTTATCTGTGCGATGACAAATTCAACCGGAAGCAGTATTTTAGCTTTTCCTTTGCGTTTAACATGAATTTAGCATAACGCTAACACCTTTGTTCAGCAGTGCTTTGAAAACAAGTCTCATTAAATAGTTGTCCAACTTTTGATTCAGAAATGAAAATAGAAAAAAAAATGGCCCGAAATGTGTTTTTTGATTTGCATTTATAAATTGGAAATAGAATGAACGGAAGGTACACAGACCCACATTAATACCATTATCTCCGCTTTTACTTTGAAAATCAACCACTTTGGACTGTTTTTCCGTTTCTGATACTGGGAATTTTTTTTTTAATGAAACAGTTTATTTATATATATATATATATATATATATATATATATATATATATATATATATATATATATATATATATATATATATACGTGTGAACTCGTTGGGAGTTTCCTCCTCTCCCAGCTCGCTAGCCTCAATCTGAACCTTGGTATTTACCGTGATGACGGACTGGCAGTGTGTCGCGCCTCGCCAAGGAGCAGCGAGAATACCAAGAAGCGCATATGCCAAATTTTCAAAGAGAACGGCCTACGGATCACGATTGAAGCCAACAAGCAAACCGTCAACTTCCTTGACGTCACTTTCAACCTGAGAAATAACAGCTACCAACCATTCACGAAACCCAACACAACACTCCAATACGTGCACCATGACAGCAACCACCCACCCACCACCACGAAAAGAATACCTACCGGAATCAATAAAAGGCTATCGATGCTGTCATCTAGCAAAGCTGAATTTGACCAAGCAACCCCCCCGTACCAAAAAGCCCTTGATGAAAGTGGATACAATTTCACCCTCACCTATGAACCCACGCCAGGAAACCAGCCAAAAAAGAACAGAAAACGAAACGACATCATCTGGTACAACCCCCCATACAGCAAAAACGTCTCAACTAACATTGGACACAAATTCCTCAATCTGATTGACAAACACTTTCCCAAAGACAACACCCTAAGAAAAGTATTCAACAAGAACAACATTAAATTGAGCTACAGCTGCATGAACAATATACGACAAATCATCTCAAACCACAACAAAACAATTGCAAATGAGCCGTCGGCCCCCAGACAGAGCGACTCCAAAACCAACAAAGGATGTAACTGTCGAAAGAAACCTGATTGCCCTCTCAACGGGGGGTGCTTACAAACATCAGTTGTCTACCAATCTAAGGTAACACGCAAGGACATTAACACATCCGACACATATGTAGGATTAACCGAGGGAGAATTCAAAACCAGATGGAACAATCACAAGGCTTCTTTCAGGAACAAAAACCTGCGAAATACCACAGAACTCAGCAAACACATTTGGGATCTCAAAGACAATAATGTTGAATATTCAATAACATGGCAAATTCTTGCATCCAGCACACCTTACAATAGTGGTAATAAAAGATGCAACCTATGCTTGAAAGAGAAACTGTTTATTATTTACCGTCCAGACCTGTCATCCCTCAACAAGCGCAGCGAAATTGTAACAGCATGCCGCCACAGACGGAAACACCTCCTAGGTAACACATGAGCCAATCACCACGCCCCTACGCCAGCCTGTACCCACCCACTCTGTGCCCTATATAAACCATGGTATGTGAATGCTCCCATTAAAATCTCCTGATGATTGAGGGTACCCCCCCTCATGAAACAGGCCTGTAGAGATGAAATAGTCTTGTGATTTTTTTTCCCACACATACATATATATATATATATATATATATATATATATATATATATGAACATTTTTTCCAACACCAAAAAAAGATAAACACTTTGTTTTAAAATGTTAATTTTTGTTTTTCAATTTTCATTTATAAGAAAACTGAAATAGCAACACATACACTGACCTCTTCTGTATTCAAGTTGTATTATTTATAGCCAGCCCAGAACATACAAACTATACTAGTCAGTGTTATTTTATATCTGCAACAATAACTTGACACAAGTATGATTAGACTGTAGAAGAAAAAAACAACATTGATGGTGAAATGTCATTTATTTATTGATGTCAGTTTCAGACATGATGTACGTCACATGACCTTTCCCTGGTTCACTCAGGTGCTTGGTAGTACACGTCATGAACATGACGTATGGAAATAAGTTATGTAGAGGATGTGGGGACTTCAAATAGGAATGTCTTTATGATGTTAGGATTCCTCCTCTTTGGACAGAGCCTGTGGAACAAAACACACGTGACTGACAGGCAGGAAATGACACGATACTGATACCGATTGTTAGTAGTCAAGGAGGCCGATAAGTGATATCTGGAGGTGGTATACAGGTAAAAGCCAGTAAATTAGAATATTTTGAAAAACTTGATTTATTTCAGTAATTGCATTCAAAAGGTGTAACTTGTACATTATATTTATTCATTGCACACAGACTGATGCATTCAAATGTTTATTTCATTTAATTTTGATGATTTGAAGTGGCAACAAATGAAAATCCAAAATTCCGTGTGTCACAAAATTAGAATATTACTTAAGGCTAATACAAAAAAGGGATTTTTAGAAATGTTGGCCAACTGAAAAGTATGAAAATGAAAAATATGAGCATGTACAATACTCAATACTTGGTTGGAGCTCCTTTTGCCTCAATTACTGCGTTAATGCGGCGTGGCAT
Source organism: Nerophis lumbriciformis (assembly GCF_033978685.3). Taxonomy (NCBI): domain Eukaryota; kingdom Metazoa; phylum Chordata; class Actinopteri; order Syngnathiformes; family Syngnathidae; genus Nerophis; species Nerophis lumbriciformis. The sequence continues at coordinate 1,541,888 of NC_084579.2, read as the reverse complement.
GGAGTCGATGAGTTTCTGGCACTGCTCAGGTGTTATGAGAGCCCAGGTTGCTCTGATAGTGGCCTTCAACTCTTCTGCGTTTTTGGGTCTGGCATTCTGCATCTTCCTTTTCACAATACCCCACAGATTTTCTATGGGGCTAAGGTCAGGGGAGTTGGCGGGCCAATTTAGAACAGAAATACCATGGTCCGTAAACCAGGCACGGGTAGATTTTGCACTGTGTGCAGGCGCCAAGTCCTGTTGGAACCTGAAATCTCCATCTCCATAGAGCAGGTCAGCAGCAGGAAGCATGAAGTGCTCTAAAACTTGCTGGTAGACGGCTGCGTTGACCCTGGATCTCAGGAAACAGAGTGGACCGACACCAGCAGATGACATGGCACCCCAAACCATCACTGATGGTGGAAACTTTACACTAGACTTCAGGCAACGTGGATCCTGTGCCTCTCCTGTCTTCCTCCAGACTCTGGGACCTCGATTTCCAAAGGAAATGCAAAATTTGCATGGTTGGGTGATGGTTTGGGGTGCCATGTCATCTGCTGGTGTCGGTCCACTCTGTTTCCTGAGATCCAGGGTCAACGCAGCCGTCTACCAGCAAGTTTTAGAGCACTTCATGCTTCCTGCTGCTGACCTGCTCTATGGAGATGGAGATTTCAAGTTCCAACAGGACTTGGCGCCTGCACACAGCGCAAAATCTACCCGTGCCTGGTTTACGGACCATGGTATTTCTGTTCTAAATTGGCCCGCCAACTCCCCTGACCTTAGCCCCATAGAAAATCTGTGGGGTATTGTGAAAAGGAAGATGCAGAATGCCAGACCCAAAAACGCAGAAGAGTTGAAGGCCACTATCAGAGCAACCTGGGCTCTCATAACACCTGAGCAGTGCCAGAAACTCATGGACTCCATGCCACGCCGCATTAACGCAGTAATTGAGGCAAAAGGAGCTCCAACCAAGTATTGAGTATTGTACATGCTCATATTTGTCATTTTCATACTTTTCAGTTGGCCAACATTTCTAAAAATCCCTTTTTTGTATTAGCCTTAAGTAATATTCTAATTTTGTGACACACGGAATTTTGGATTTTCATTTGTTGCCACTTCAAATCATCAAAATTAAATGAAATAAACATTTGAATGCATCAGTCTGTGTGCAATGAATAAATATAATGTACAAGTTACACCTTTTGAATGCAATTACTGAAATAAATCAAGTTTTTCAAAATATTCTAATTTACTGGCTTTTACCTGTATTTAAAAAAGTTATTTAATAAGAAGCCAAAAGTGCAAAAAGAATAATGTTCGTGTTGGAGGAGTTGTGAATGAATGCAATATGAAATCCGTGCTGCTGGGCCACAACATTAGGTACACCTGCAGACTGCAGCACGGATTTCATATTTCATTCATTCACAACTCCTCCAACACGAACATTATTGTTTTTGCACTTTTGGCTTCTTATTAAATAACTTTTAAATAGATTCAATCTTGCACGTGGAAACTTTAAGTGTGGGCTTTAGTTGATATAACACTCCCGTCAGGGGGTGCATTCTACGCCGGGGGTGCATTGTCCGGCACAACACCTGAAACTTGGAGCTTCAGCTGAAGAACAGAACGGCCGACTTTGACTGTTTTTTCGCTGGCTTTGGATGAGAGCTGCGATGTACGTGACACCGCCCAGCTGCTCATCTTCTTACGTGGGATAACTGCTGACTTTCAAATCACGGAGTAACTGGCAGCCATGCAGTCAATTAAAGGGACAACCACAGGTAATGACTTGTTCACATAGGTAAATGTGTCTTTGGACATGTTAGGACTGAAATGGGACAAGCTGGGACAAGATGGTTGTCCAAATCTGACGGGGAAAAATGTTGGACTTTTAAAGAGGATGCAGGATAAAGTGACAGAAATGGACATTTTTGCATTGTATTGTACATCCGGAAGTGTAGTGTAAGACAGTGTTAAAAATAAAACCATCAAAAGCAATCTGCTTTTGTATAAAGTTAAGTTAGGTTAAATGAAAGTATTATTAATTATTATTATTTATCTTACGGTATATCAAAAATAATATTGAGCAAAATTGAATTGAAATATTGTCGATGTGGCCCTCCAGCAGTGCTCGGGTTGCTCATGCGGCCCCTGGTAAAAATTAATTGCCCACCCCTGACCTAGATTATAGTTGAGACATTTTTCAAGATCATTTCTTCCTGGATGTTACAGAAAGTATGAGAATGTGTGAGCTGCTGCCTGCTCTACTTGACTGATATAACCATCTCATATATGTCAAGATATTTATTTACACAAAGTTTGATGTTATTTGATTGATCATGAAAGTGGTGGCGCTCCTTCAATGAGCCCACACGGCGAGTGAAACCGACGGAGGCTTGTCGAGCGGCTCCGCCGTTGGAGTGGGCCAAAGCTAACAATATGGGGCCGAGTAGATACCAGGAAAGAAGGACAAAAACTGGATGTCCTGGCAAGAATGTAAAGTTTTGAGAGGTAAGGAGAAAAGACACACTGGAAAGAGTGAAAGTGGGCGTGGCTGAGTAGATAGGGGAGAATTGCCAGGAGAAGTCAAATAAATGATCATCTAGATATCAAAAGATATTATTTCATATTATTGACAATGACATTCAGTTTTAGATTTAAAGGAATTCCAAAGTAAAAAGAGAACTTTTATTATGCAGGACAAAAGTTTTGATCCTTGAACAGTACTTAGTACCTCACTGATTACTGTACTAAGTACTGATACCATATGTGTAGACATTGTATCTGCTCACTGGAATTGTATAGGAAAGGAAATGTAAAAAAGAGGTCAATACCAAAAAAAGGTCAAAATGGCAAACATGGTAAGTGGATCAATAATCAATAATCAATAATCACCTGTTTGAGGAACTGTCTGCCCAGGTAGTTGGTGGCCATGTTCTTCAGGTCAGTCTTCCCTCCCACTTTGCACTTGATGTACCCGTACAGGTTGGCTCCTTGTAGCACCACACCCATCAGGACCACCGGCTGCACACCACACACACGCACGCACGCACGCACGCACGCACACACACACACACACACACACACACACACACACACACACACACACACACACACACACACACACACACACACACACACACACACACACACACACACAGCTCAGTGGGACAACAACCGCAATAACAACAACAACCACCACCACAACAACAACCACAATAACAACAACCACCACCACAAAAACAATGACAACAACAACCAATACAACAACAATCACCACAAAAACAATGACAACAACCACCACAACAACAACAACAAAAACAACCACTACAACAACAACCACCACAAAAACAATGACTACAACAACCAACAACATCAACAACCACCACAAAAACAATGACAACAACAAAAACAACCACCACAAAAACAATGACTACAACAACCACCACAACAACAGCAACAACCACCACAAGAACAATGACAACAACAACAACCACAATAACAACCACCACCACAACAACAAAAACAACTACAATAACAACCACCACAAAAACAATGATGATAACAACCACCACAAAAACAATGACAACAACAACCACCACAACGACAACAAAAACAACCACTACAACAACAACCACCACAAAACAACCACTACAACAACAATGACAACAACAACCACCACAACGACAACAACAAAAATAACCACAACAACAACAACCACCACAAAAACAACAACAACAACAACCACCACCACAACAACAGAAACAACCATCACAAAAACAATAACAACAACAACCACTACAACAACAACCACCACAAAAACAATGACAACAACCACCACAACGACGACAACAAAAACAACCACCACAAAAACAATGACTACAACAACCACCACAACAACAGCAACAACCACTACAACAACAACCACCACAAGAACAATGACAACAACAACCACAATAACAACCACCACCACAACAACAAAAACAACTACAATAACAACCACCACAAAAACAATGACAACAACAACCACCACAACGACAACAACAAAAACAACCACTACAACAACAACAACAACCACCACCACCACAATGACAACAACAAAAACAACCAGCACAAGAACAAGAAGCAGCATCATCAGCAGCACAGCAAGGAGAAGAAGAAGAATGTCACCAGCCACTTGATCTTCAACTGGAAGATGGCGCTGAAGGCGAACAGAACCCACACCAGCGGGCACACGATCAGTCCCAGCCAGAAGATGCGAGAGTCCGAGTCAGAAAGGTGTGAGCTCCTGGTCCCCTGGCAAGACCGAGGTCACCATGTCAGCACAGGTCTTAGGTCTTAGTGGTGGCTCATGTGATCTCACCTTCCTGGACTCAAACACCCAATGACTTTGTCCGTCCTCATCCACCTGGTTCCACCACCTCAGACCCACCAGCAGCCTCCCCGTCACGTTCTGCACATCACAGCTCATATGTCACACCTGCACTGTCACAGGACTGTCACATGACCGCCACATGACCACCACTTGACCGCCACATGACCACCACTTGACTGTCACATGACCACCACTTGACTGTCACATGACCGCCACTTGACTGTCACATGACTGTCATATAACTGTCATATGACCGTCACATGACCGTCACATGACTGTCACATGACTGTCATATAACTGTCATATGACTGTCATATGACCGTCACTTGACTGCCACTTGACTGCCACATGACTGTCACATGACCATCACATGACTGTCACATGACCGCCACATGACCACCACTTGACTGTCACATGACTGTCATATGACTGTCGTATGACTGCCACTTGACTACCACATGACCGTCACATGACTGTCACATGACTGTCATATGACCATTACATGACTGTCACATGACCACCACTTGACTGTCACATGACTGCTACTTGACTGTCACATGACCACCACTTGACTGTCACATGACCACCACTTGACTGTCACATGACCGCCACTTGACTGTCACATGACTGCTACTTGACTGTCACATGACTGTCACATGACTGTCATATAACTGTCATATGACCGTCACATGACCGTCACATGACTGTCACATGACTGTCATATAACTGTCATATGACTGTCATATGACCGTCACTTGACTGCCACTTGACTGCCACATGACTGTCACATGACCATCACATGACTGTCACATGACCGCCACATGACCACCACTTGACTGTCACATGACTGTCATATGACTGTCGTATGACTGCCACTTGACTACCACATGACCGTCACATGACTGTCACATGACTGTCATATGACCGTTACATGACTGTCACATGACCACCACTTGACTGTCACATGACTACCACATGACCGCCAAATGACCGTCACATGACTGTCACATGACTGTCATATGACCATCACATGACTGTCACATGACCACCACTTGACTGTCACATGACTGTCACATGACTGTCATATGACTGTCACATGACTGTCACATGACTGACACTTGACTACCACATGACCGTCACAGGACCATCACATGACTGCAACTTGACTGCCACTTGACCGCCACATGACTGTCACATGACCACCACTCGACTGTCACATGACCGTCACATGACTGTCATATGACCGTTACATGACCGTTACATGACTGTCACATGACTGCCACTTGACTACCACATGACCACCACTTGACTGTCACATGAGCATTACATGACCACCACTTGACTGTCACATGACTGTCACTTGACTACCACATGACCGCCACATGGCTGTCATATGACTGTCACAAGACTGCCACTTGACTACCACATGACCGCCACATGACTGTCACATGACCACCACTCGACTGTCACATGACCGTCACATGACTGTCACATGACTGTCATATGACCGTTACATGACCGTTACATGACTGTCACATGACTGCCACTTGACTACCACATGACCACCACTTGACTGTCACATGACCATTACATGACCACCACTTGACTGTCACATGACTGTCATATGACTGTCACATGCCTGTCATATGACCATCACATGACTGTCACTTGACTACCACATGACCGCCACATGGCTGTCATATGACTGTCACATGACTGTCACATGACTGCCACTTGACTACCACATGACTGTGATATGACCGTCACATGACTGCCACTTGACTACCACATGACCGTCACATGACTGTCTAATAACAGGTAGTCAAGTGGCAGTCATATGACCGTCACATGACTGTTACATGACTGTCACATGACTGTCATATGACCGTCACATGACTGCCACTTGACTATCACATGACTGTCACATGACCGCCACTTGACTGTCACATGAACACCACTTGACTGTCACATGAACACCACTTGACTGTCACATGACTGTCACATGACTGCCACTTGACTACCACATGACCGCCACATGACCGTCACATGACTGTCTAATAACTGGTAGTCAAGTGGCAGTCATGTGACCGTCACATGACTGTCACATGACTGCCATATGACCGTCACATGACTGTTACATGACTGTCACATGACTGTCATATGACTACCACATGACCGCCACATGACCGCCACATGACTGTCATATGATAGTCATGTGAGCATCGCGTGATTGCCACATCACCATTACATTACATCACATGACTGTCACATGACCGCCACTTGACCGTCACATGACAGTCACACGAACGTCACGTGATCATGTGACCATCACGTGACCGCCACATCACCATTACATTACATCACATGACCACGTGACGTTCATGTGACCGCCACATGAACGTCACGTGGTCATGTGACCATCACGTCACCGTCACATGACATGACATGAGTGTCACCTTGACTGCCCAGAAGTCACATGAGAGGAGCAGCATGATGGCGACCATGCCAGCGACGAAGCTGCTGCTGCTGACAACATCACACAACAAGTAGAGCAGGAGGGCACACACTCGGAACATCACGTGGAACAAGCACGCCACTGGATGTCTGGGGACGCACACACACACACACACACACACACACACACACACACACACACACACACACACACACACACACACACACACACACACACACACACACACACACACACACACACACACACACGTCATGTTGATATCATACACACACTAGTCGATGTGTCACTATCAATGGCTGTGTCCTATACAATGATATCACTCCCATTTTGGCACAAATACACAAGTATGGATATGTGTGGTATCATGTGTGATACAAGCAGTCCTGCAGCGTCTTTACTTGTGTGTGATATCATGTGCGATACAAGCAGTCCTGCAGCGTCTTTACTTGTGTGTGATATCATGTGTGATACAAGCAGTCCTGCAGCGTCTTTACTTGTGTGTGATATCATGTGCGATGCAAGCAGTCCTGCAGCGTCTTTACTTGTGTGTGATATCATGTGAGATACAAGCAGTCCTGCAGCGTCTTTACTTGTGTGTGATATCATGTGAGATACAAGCAGTCCTGCAGCGTCTTTACTTGTGTGTGATATCATGTGTGATACAAGCAGTCCTGCAGCGTCTTTACTTGTGTGTGATATCATGTGCGATACAAGCAGTCCTGCAGCGTCTTTACTTGTGTGTGATATCATGTGCGATACAAGCAGTCCTGCAGCATCTTTACTTGTGTGTGATATCATGTGCGATACAAGCAGTCCTGCAGCGTGTTTACTTGTGTGTGATATCATGTGCGATACAAGCAGTCCTGCAGCATCTTTACTTGTGTGTGATATCATGTGAGATACAAGCAGTCCTGCAGCGTCTTTACTTGTGTGTGATATCATGTGAGATACAAGCAGTCCTGCAGCGTCTTTACTTGTGTGTGATATCATGTGTGATACAAGCAGTCCTCCAGCGTCTTTACTTGTGTGTGATATCATGTGAGATACAAGCAGTCCTGCAGCGTCTTTACTTGTGTGTGATATCATGTGAGCTACAATCAGTCCTGCAGCGTCTTTACTTGTGTGTGATATCATGTGCGATACAAGCAGTCCTGCAGCGTCTTTACTTGTGTGTGATATCATGTGAGATACAAGCAGTCCTGCAGCATGTTTACTTGTGTGTGATATCATGTGCGATACAAGAAGTCCTGCAGCGTGTTTACTTGTGTGTGATATCATGTGCGATACAAGCAGTCCTGCAGCGTCTTTACTTGTGTGTGATATCATGTGCGATACAAGCAGTCCTGCAGCGTGTTTACTTGTGTGTGATATCATGTGCGATACAAGCAGTCCTGCAGCGTCTTTACTTGTGTGTGATATCATGTGCGATACAAGCAGTCCTGCAGCGTCTTTACTTGTGTGTGATATCATGTGAGATACAAGCAGTCCTGCAGCGTCTTTACTTGTGTGTGATATCATGTGCGATACAAGCAGTCCTGCAAAGTGTTGACTTGTGTGTGATATCATGTGTGATACAAGCAGTCCTGCAGCGTGTTTACTTGTGTGTGATATCATGTGCGATACAAGCAGTCCTGCAGCGTCTTTACTTGTGTGTGATATCATGTGAGATACAAGCAGTCCAGCAGCGTCTTTACTTGTGTGTGATATCATGTGCGATATAAGCAGTCCTGCAGCGTCTTTACTTGTGTGTGATATCATGTGCGATACAAGCAGTCCTGCAGCGTCTTTACTTGTGTGTGATATCATGTGCGATACAAGCAGTCCTGCAGCGTCTTTACTTGTGTGTGATATCATGTGTGATACAAGCAGTCCTGCAGCGTCTTTACTTGTGTGTGATATCATGTGCGATACAAGCAGTCCTGCAGCGTGTTTACTTGTGTGTGATATCATGTGCGATACAAGCAGTCCTGCAGCGTGTTTACTTGTGTGTGATATCATGTGCGATACAAGCAGTCCTGCAGAGTGTTTACTTGTGTGTGATATCATGTGAGATACAAGCAGTCCTGCAGCGTGTTTACTTGTGTGTGATATCATGTGCGATACAAGCAGTCCTGCAGCGTCTTTACTTGTGTGTGATATCATGTGCGATACAAGCAGTCCTGCAGCGTCTTTACTTGTGTGTGATATCATGTGCGATACAAGCAGTCCTCCAGCGTGTTTACTTGTGTGTGATATCATGTGCGATACAAGCAGTCCTGCAGCGTCTTTACTTGTGTGTGATATCATGTGAGATACAAGCAGTCCTGCAGCGTCTTTACTTGTGTGTGATATCATGTGCGATACAAGCAGTCCTCCAGCGTCTTTACTTGTGTGTGATATCATGTGCGATACAAGCAGTCCTGCAGCATGTTTACTTGTGTGTGATATCATGTGCGATACAAGCAGTCCTGCAGCGTGTTTACTTGTGTGTGATATCATGTGCGATACAAGCAGTCCTGCAGCGTGTTTACTTGTGTGTGATATCATGTGCGATACAAGCAGGCCTGCAGCGTGTTTACTTGTGTGTGATATCATGTGCGATACAAGCAGTCCTGCAGCGTGTTTACTTGTGTGTGATATCATGTGCGATACAAGCAGTCCTGCAGCGTGTTTACTTGTGTGTGATATCATGTGCGATACAAGCAATCCTGCAGAGTGTTGACTTGTGTGTGATATCATGTGCGACGTGAAGAAGTAGCATGGAGTAATTGGCCACAAGGTGACCTTGGACTAAGAGTTAGTTAGGCCAGTGAAGTGTTGACTGACTTGGTGTGTGTGTTCCTGGGTGGTCGACTTCCTGTATCGTCCTGGGCGTCAAACAGAGACACATCTTCCTCGTCCTGAGAGTGCAGAAGGAGAAGTTGTAGAGAACTCACATTATATGTCAGTACTACATGTAATATATGTCAGTACTACATGTAATATATGTCAGTACTACATGCAATATATGTCAGTACTACATGTAATATAAGTCAGTACTACATGCAATATATGTCAGTACTACATGTAATATATGTCAGTACTACATGTAATATATGTCAGTACTACATGTAATATATGTCAGTACTACATGTAATATATGTCAGTACTACATGTAATATATGTCAGTACTACATGTAATATATGTCAGTACTACATGTAATATATGTCAGTACTACATGTAATATATGTCAGTACTACATGTAATATATGTCAGTACTACATGTAATATATGTCAGTACTACATGTAATATATGTCAGTACTACATGTAATATATGTCAGTACTACATGTAATATATGTCAGATTCACTTCTGTCAGTGGGACCTTCTCCAGTGCAGGAACTTAACAGGAACTTACCCAGGTAAATAAAGTTCCCTGTGTTTCCACCGAAAG
>NC_084579.2:1469145-1526645 GCF_033978685.3 Nerophis lumbriciformis | reverse complement strand
TTGTGTGTGTAATCAGATCTGTGTGTGCATGTTTTAATTTATGTGTCTGTACCTCAATCTGGGTGTGTGTAATGAGATTCACACGTCTGTGTACTCATTTGTGTGTCTGTATCCCAATCTGTGTGTAATCAGATCTGTGTGTGCATGTTTTAATTTGTGTGTCTGTATCTCAATCTGGGTGTGTGTAATCAGATCTGTGTGTGTGTGTTTTAAAGTGTGTCTGTATCTCAATCTGTGTGTAATCAGATCTGTGTGTGCGTGTTTTAATTTGTGTGTCTGTATCTCAATCTGGGTGTGTGTAATCCCATGCGTGTGCATGTTTTAATTTGTGTGTCTGTATCTCAATCTGTGTGTGTGTGTAATCAGATCTGTGTGCGCGTGTTTTAATTTGTGTGTCTGTATGTCAATCTGTGTGTGTGTGTTTTAATTTGTGTGTCTGTATCTCAATCTGTGTGTGTGTGTGTATCTAATCAGATCTGTGTGTGCGTGTTTTAATTTGTGTGTCTGTATCTCAATCTGTGTGTGTGTGTGTAATCAGATCTGTGTGTGTGTTTTAATTTGTGTGTCCGTATCTCAATCTCTGTGTGTGTGTGTGTAATCAGATCTGTGTGTGCGTGTTTTAATTTGTGTGTCTGTATGTCAATCTGTCTTGTGCGTTTTAACTTGTGTGTCTGTATCTCAATCTGTGTGTGTATCTAATCAGATCTGTGTGTGCGTGTTTTAATTTGTGTGTCTGTATCTCAATCTGTGTGTGTAATCAGATCTGTGTGTGTATTAATTTGTGTGTCTGTATCTCAATCTGTGTGTGTGTAATCAGATCTGTGTGTGTGTGTATTTAATGTGTGTGTCTGTATCTCAATCTGTGTGTGTAATCAGATCTGTGTGTATTAATTTGTGTGTCTGTATCTCAATCTGTGTGTGTGTAATCAGATCTGTGTGTGCGTGTTTTAATTTGTGTGTCTGTATCTCAATGTGTGTGTGTGTTTTAACTTGTGTGTCTGTATCTCAATCTGTGTGTGTGTATCTAATCAGATCTGTGTGTGCGTGTTTTAATTTGTGTGTCTGTATCTCAATCTGTGTGTGTGTGTAATCAGATATGTGTGTGTGTGTTTTAATTTGTGTGTCTGTATCTCAATCTGTGTGTGTGTGTGTATCTAATCAGATCTGTGTGTGCGTGTTTTAATTTGTGTGTCTGTATCTCAATCTGTGTGTGTGTGTGTATCTAATCAGATCTGTGTGTGCGTGTTTTAATTTGTGTGTCTGTATCTCAATCTGTGTGTGTGTGTAATCAGATATGTGTGTGTGTGTTTTAATTTGTGTGTCTGTATCTCAATCTGTGTGTGTGTGTGTGTGTGTATCTAATCAGATCTGTGTGTGCGTGTTTTAATTTGTGTGTCTGTATCTCAATCTGTGTGTGTGTTTTAACTTTTGTGTCTGTATCTCAATCTGTGTGTGTGTGTATCTAATCAGATCTGTGTGTGCGTGTTTTAATTTGTGTGTCTGTATCTCAATCTGTGTGTGTGTAATCAGATTGTGTGTGTATTTTAATGTGTGTGTCTGTATCTCAATCTGTGTGTGTAATCAGATCTGTGTGTGCGTGTTTTAATTTGTGTGTCTGTATCTCAATCTGTGTGTGTGTAATCAGATCTGTGTGTGTGTATTTTAATGTGTGTGTCTGTATCTCAATCTGTGTGTGTAATCAGATCTGTGTGTGCCTATTTTAATCTGTGTGTCTGTATCTCAATCTGTGTGTGTGTAATTAGATATGTGTGTGTGTGTTTTAATGTGTGTGTCTGTATCTCAATCGTTGTGTAATCAGATCTGTGTGTGTGTTTTAATTTGTGTGTCTGTATCTCAATCTGTGTGTGTGTAATCAGATCTGTGTGTGTGTGTGTTTTGATTTGTGTGTGTGTAATCAGATCCATGAGTGTGTGTTTTAAATTGTGTGTCTATATTTTGATGTGTGTGTGTAATCAGATCTGTGTGCATGTTTTAACTTGTGTGTTTGATATTTTTGGTTGACAAGTCCCTGGCCCGTGGATGGATGTGATTTGTGTAACTGTGTGGTGATGAGTGCACAGGTGTTCAGGGCAGAGGAACGCCATTGGTGGGCGAGGTGGGAGGGGAGGGGCTCTTGAGAGGCAAGGGCTCGCCAGGCGCCACCAAAGCCACCACGTTCTCCTTCTTGGACAACCAGAAGGCGGGATAGAGCGGCTCCAGGAAGTCGGCGTGGTAGCTGTGGATGAGCGTCATGACGTGGTCCACGCCGTAGAAGCCCAGGAGGCCCTTGGGCGAGTCCACGTAGACGCCGAGGCGCGTGAACTTGCCCACGCTGAGGGGCGTCTCCACGCCGCTGTGCCAGGCGGAGAAGCTGCGTCCGTTCCACTGGAGGCACCAGGAGAAGTTGTTGGCGGCGATGCAGCCGTTGCTCTCCTCACCTTTGCGCTCGATGCTCTTGTAGGTCAGGCCCAGGTGCGTGCCCTCGCCGCTGATGTCCGCCTCAAAGTAATGGCGGCCCAGGTAGAAGCTCTCGGCCGCCAGCACCTGGCGCCAGCCGTCAAAGCGCTCGGGCAGGTCGGGGTACGGGTGCTGCCAGGGCGTGGTGTTGGTCACCTTGCGGTTGTCTTCGGTCAGACGCAGGAAGACGTGAGCCGTGTCCCCGTCAAAGCTCACCTGGGCGCCGTCTGTAAGGGGGACACCCGGTCAGTGCTGCGGGTCAAAGGTCAGGAGGGCCACGTTCACACACTCACACTTGAGGAAGTCCTCCCGGGTCACGGGGTCAGGGAGGGTCATGTTGTGTTTGGACGCCACCATGGCCTGCACCGTCGTCTTGATGCCCATCTTATCTGCACCATCAATATATACTTGAATATCTTATCTGCACCATCAATATATATTTATCTTATCTGCACCATCAATATATACTTTAATATCTTATCTGCACCATCAATATATACTTGAATATCTTATCTGCACCATCAATATATACTTTAATATATTATCTGCACCATCAATATATACTTTAATATTTATCTTATCTGCACCATCAATATATACTTGAATATTTATCTTATCTGCACCATCAATATATACTTTAATATCTTATCTGCACCATCAATATATATGTATCTTATCTGCACCATCAATATATACTTTAATATCTTATCTTATCTGCACCATCAATATATACTTGAATATTTATCTTATCTGCACCATCAATATATACTTTAATATTTATCTTATCTGCACCATCAATATATACTTTAATATCTTATCTGCACCATCAATATGTACTTTAATACTTCCTTCATCCATTACCATATTAATATACACTTCAAATATCTATTTATGTAAAAGAAACTAAGTACACTACCACAACTAAAAGAACTACAAGTACAATACTACAACTGATACTGTATAAGTACAAGAAACTACACTACCGATTTACTACAAGAACTACAAGTACACAACTATAACTACGAGAACTATAAGAAACGTACAGTAACAAATACTACAACTACAAGAAACTACTACAGGTACTACAGCTACAAAAACTATAAGTACTCTACTAAAAATACAACTACAAGAACACTACAACAAACTAGTATACAAGACTACAACTACAACAAACTAAAATACCTATAATACACTACTACAACATATTAAAATACACTACTACAACAAACTAAAATACAGTACTACAACAAACTAAAATACACTACTACAACTATTATGACTACAACAAACTAAAATACACTACTACAACTACAACAAACAAATGCACAACTCCAACAAACTAAAATACACTACAACTCCAACAAACTAAAATACACTATTACAACTACAACAAAAAAATTCACTACAACTACTACAACAAACTAAAATACACTACAACTACTACAACAAACAAATACACAACTACAACAAACTAAAATACACTACAATGAACTAAAATACACAACTACTATAACTACAAAAAAACTAAAATACACTACAACTACTATAACTACAACAAACTAAAATACACTACTACAACTACAACAAACTTAAATACACTACTACAACTACAACAAACTAAAATACACTACTACAACAAACTAAAATACACTACTGCAACTATTATAACTACAACACACTAAAATACACTACTACAACTACAACAAACAAATGCACAACTCCAACAAACTAAAATACACTACAACTCCAACAAACTAAAATACACTACAACTCCAACAAACTAAAATACACTACAACTCCAACAAACTAAAATACACTACAACTCCAACAAACTAAAATACACTACAACTCCAACAAACTAAAATACACTATTACAACTACAACAAAAAAATTCACTACAACTACTACAACAAACTAAAATACACTACAACTACTACAACAAACAAATACACAACTACAACAAACTAAAATACACTACAATGAACTAAAATACACAACTACTATAACTACAAAAAAACTAAAATACACTACAACTACTATAACTACAACAAACTAAAATACACTACTACAACAACAAACTAAAATACACTACTACAACTACAACAAACTTAAATACACTACTACAACTACAACAAACTAAAATACACTACTGCAACTATTATAACTACAACACACTAAAATACACTACTACAACTACAACAAACAAATGCACAACTCCAACAAACTAAAATACACTACAACTCCAACAAACTAAAATACACTACAACTCCAACAAACTAAAATACACTACAACTCCAACAAACTAAAATACACTACTACAACTATTATGACTACAACAAACTAAAATACACTACTACAACTACAACAAACAAATGCACAACTCCAACAAACTAAAATACACTACAACTCCAACAAACTAAAATACACTATTACAACTACAACAAAAAAATTCACTACAACTACTACAACAAACTAAAATACACTACAACTACTACAACAAACAAATACACAACTACAACAAACTAAAATACACTACAATGAACTAAAATACACAACTACTATAACTACAAAAAAACTAAAATACACTACAACTACTATAACTACAACAAACTAAAATACACTACTACAACTACAACAAACTTAAATACACTACTACAACTACAACAAACTAAAATACACTACTACAACAAACTAAAATACACTACTGCAACTATTATAACTACAACACACTAAAATACACTACTACAACTACAACAAACAAATGCACAACTCCAACAAACTAAAATACACTACAACTCCAACAAACTAAAATACACTACAACTCCAACAAACTAAAATACACTACAACTCCAACAAACTAAAATACACTACAACTCCAACAAACTAAAATACACTACAACTCCAACAAACTAAAATACACTATTACAACTACAACAAAAAAATTCACTACAACTACTACAACAAACTAAAATACACTACAACTACTACAACAAACAAATACACAACTACAACAAACTAAAATACACTACAATGAACTAAAATACACAACTACTATAACTACAAAAAAACTAAAATACACTACAACTACTATAACTACAACAAACTAAAATACACTACTACAACAACAAACTAAAATACACTACTACAACTACAACAAACTTAAATACACTACTACAACTACAACAAACTAAAATACACTACTGCAACTATTATAACTACAACACACTAAAATACACTACTACAACTACAACAAACAAATGCACAACTCCAACAAACTAAAATACACTACAACTCCAACAAACTAAAATACACTACAACTACAACAAACTAAAATACACTACAACTCCAACAAACTAAAATACACTACAACTCCAACAAACTAAAATACACTATTACAACTACAACAAAAAAATTCACTACAACTACTACAACAAACTAAAATACACTACAACTACTACAACAAACAAATACACAACTACAACAAACTAAAATACACTACAATGAACTAAAATACACAACTACTATAACTACAAAAAAACTAAAATACACTACAACTACTATAACTACAACAAACTAAAATACACTACTACAACAACAAACTAAAATACACTACTACAACTACAACAAACTTAAATACACTACTACAACTACAACAAACTAAAATACACTACTGCAACTATTATAACTACAACACTAAAATACACTACTACAACTACAACAAACTAAAATACACTACTACAACTGCTATAACTACAACAAACTACAATGCACTACTACAACTACAAGAAGCTAAAATACACTACTACAACTACAAGAAGCTAAAATACACTATTACAACTACAAGAATACACTACAAGTACTACAACTACAATACACTACTAGAACTTAAAGTGCACTAGTACTTCTACAACTATAGAAAACTACGTATACTACTACAAGTACACTCCAACAATGACAATAGCTACAAGAAATACATGACACTACTACAAGAACACTACAAGTACTACAACAATACTACTACAAATACACTCCCACAATGACAATAGCTACAAGAAATACATGACACTACTACAACAACACTACAAGTACTACAACAATACTACTACAAATACACTCCCACAATGACAATAGCTACAAGAAATACATGACACTACTACAAGAACACTACAAGTACTACAACAATACTACTACTACAAGTACACTCCAACAATGACAATAGCTCCAAGAAATACATGACACTACTACAACAACACTACAAGTACTACAACAATACTACTACAAATACACTCCCACAATGACAATAGCTACAAGAAATACATGACACTACTACAAGAACACTACAAGTACTACAACAATACTACTACAAATACACTCCCACAATGACAATAGCTACAAGAAATACAGGACACTACTACAAGTACTACAACAATACGATTAATAGCGAGGTACTAATTGACCTTTTGTACTGGCCTCCAATCCTACTTCACTTCCAAAGGTGTACTTGAAGAAGTACCTGATACTGAAGAAGTACCTGATACTGAAGAAGTACGTGATACTGAAGAAGTACCTGATACTGAAGAAGTACCTGATACTGCATGTGACCTCACAGCCAGGCTCCACTTGCAGCACTAAGGTCCCAGGTGTGTCACTCAGGTGAGGAGAGTCTCCCCAGCTGACACCCAGACGGAACATTCCACACCAGTGCCAACACGCCCGCTCCCTCCCTCCCCCACTCCCTCCCTCTGCTGTGTGCAGGAACTCACCTGTGTTGCAGGTGTGCTTGATCTTGTCCACATAGGAGGTGTCCAGCATGGCACACAGCTCCTGTGTGGCGTCCTCAATCACACGGCTGAAGGAGTGCAGGCGGTCCATCAGGCCGATGTAGACGCCTGGCAGAGAAATGTCCGACGCCTCCTTCTTCCACTCAGAGTATTCCTGACAGCATGTGATCACACATACATGATGTTACTCTTCTTCTGGCTTAACTATTTGCAAGTGTGTGTCTGTAGTCTCATTCACATGTCTGACTACTCATTGTACCTCAATCTGGGTGTGCATCTTTTCATTTGTCTGTCTGTATCTTAATCTGTGTGTGCGTGTGCATGTTTTCATTTGTGTGTCTGTATCTTAATCTGTGTGCGCGTGTTTTGATGTGTGTGTCTGTACCTCAATCTGTGTGTGTAATCAGACCTGTGTGTGCATGTTTTCATTTGTGTGTCTGTATCTTATTCTGTGTGTGCGTGTTTTGATGTGTGTGTCTGTACCTCAATCTGTGTGTGTAATCAGACCTGTGTGTGCATGTTTTCATTTGTGTGTCTGTATCTTAATCTGTGTGTGCGTGTTTTGATGTGTGTGTCTGTACCTCAATCCGTGTGTGTAATCAGACCTGTGTGTGTATGTTTTCATTTGTGTGTCTGTATCTTAATCTGTGTGTGCGTGTTTTGATGTGTGTGTCTGTACCTCAATCTGTGTGTGTAATCAGATCTGTGTGTGCATGTTTCAATTTGTGTGTCTGTGTCTTAATCTGTGTGTGCGTGTTTTAAAGTGTGTGTCTGTATTTTGATTTGTGTGTGTTTTAATTTTTGTTTCCGTGTTTCGAATTGTGTGAGCGTGTAATCAGATCTGTTTGTGTCTTTTAATTTGTGTGCCTATTTTGATGCGTTTGTGTAATCAAATCGTGTGTGCGTGTTTTCATTTGTATGTGTGTAATTAGATATGTGTGTGTTTTAATTTGCGTGCCCGTATTTTGATGTGTGTGTTACAATACATGTTTTTACACACCCACACACACCAAAATATGGAAACACAAATTAGTAAACACACACACGGATTCGATTACTAACATACAGATTGAAATACAGATACACAAATTTAAAAATGCACACAAGGATGTGATTACACACACACACGCACAAATCGAAATACGGAAACACAAATTAGTAAACGTACACACATGAATCTGATTACTAACATACAGATTGAGATACAGACACACATTAAAACACACACACACAGATCTGATTACACACACAGATTGAGAGACACACAAAATTAAAAATGCCCACAAGGATGCAATTACACACACACACAAATCGAAATACAGAAACAAATTTGTACACGCACACACACAGATTGAGATATACACACAATTGAGTACACAGACACAATAATCAGATTACAGATGCACAGATTGAGATACGCATTAAAGAGTTTTGTTGCAAGAATACTTCCTTAGTTGCCATGGTTACCTGTAGGAAGTCCACGTCGTTCTTGTTCCTGGAGAGCTTCTCCACCTGCGCCTGAGTCTTCTTCAGCTCGCCGCACCTTTGCTCCAGGTGCACCTTGATGCCGTCAGCCTGCCTCAGAGCCTGCTTCTCCTCGCCCTCCAGGATGTCCGTCACGTCACGCTTGGCCTTCTCCACCGCCGCCCGCAGCCTCTCAAACTGATCCTCCATGGCGGCCCGCACCTCCGTCACCGAATGCTGCGGACGGCACGCTCACACGTTTGTTTCTGTGGGCCACGCCCACCTTTCAGGCGCCATCTTTACCTCGATGGAGACGGTGTTGAGCTGCAGCTTGTTGATGGCGTTCTCCGCCGCCGTCACCGTCTTGGTCATCTCGCTGCGCTTGTCTTTCAGCTCCCTCTGAGGACAAAAACACTCACTTGGAATTCCTCACTAGGTCCAGACGGCCCAGGAAGCCTCTCATCAACTTCCTGTTGAGGAACCTGAGACCACCATGCTGGGTAGACCCGGGTCACCATGCTGGGTAGACCCGGGTCACCATGTTGGGTAGACCTGGGCCACCATGTTGGGTAGACCCGGGTCACCATGTTGGGTAGACCCGGGCCACCATGTTGGGTAGACCTGGGTCACCATGTTGGGTAGACCCGGGCCATCATGTCACTGCCTGCCACCTTAGGAGCCTGCAGTCCACCTTTTAGCTCCATGTCTAGTAAGGCTGTGACTCTTTAGGCACCCAACCATTCCATCCTACCTATTACTACTACTACTTGTACACATTATACTACTGCACCTAGTACTGCTGTTACTACTACTATTTGTAAACATTATACTACTGCACCTTCTACTATTACTACTACTATTTGTAAACATTATACTACTGCACCTAGTACTATTACTACTACTATTTCTAAACATTATACTACTGCACCTAGTACTATTACTACTACTATTTGTGAACATTATACTACTGCACCCAGTACTATTACTACTACTATTTGTAAAGATTATACTACTGCACCTTCTACTATTACTACTACTATTTGTAAACATTATACTACTGCACCCAGTACTATTACTACTACTATTTGTAAACATTATACTACTGCACTTTCTACTATTTGTAAACATTATACTACTGCACTTTCTACTATTACTACTACTATTTGTAAACATTATACTACTGCACTTTCTACTATTACTACTACTATTTGTAAACATTATACTACTGCACTTTCTACTATTACTACTACTATTTGTAAACATTATACTACTGCACCTAATGCTATTACTACTATTTGTAAACATTATACTACTGCACCCAGTACTATTACTACTACTATTTGTAAAAAATTATACTACTGCACCTAGTACTGCTATTACTACTACTATTTGTAAACATTATACTACTGCACTTTCTACTATTACTACTACTATTTGTAAACATTATACTACTGCACTTTCTACTATTACTACTACTATTTGTAAACATTATACTACTGCACCCAGTACTATTACTACTACTATTTGTAAAAAATGATACTACTGCACCTAGTACTGCTGTTACTACTACTATTTGTAAAGATTATACTACTGCACCTTCTACTATTACTACTACTATTTGTAAACATTATACTACTGCACCCAGTACTATTACTACTACTATTTGTAAAAAATTATACTACTGCACCTAGTACTGCTATTACTACTACTATTTGTAAACATTATACTACTGCACTTTCTACTATTACTACTACTATTTGTAAACATTATACTACTGCACCTAATGCTATTACTACTACTATTTGTAAACATTATACTACTGCACCTAATACTATTACTACTACTATTTGTAAACATTATACTACTGCACCCAGTACTATTACTACTACTATTTGTAAAACATTATACTACTGCACCCAGTACTATTACTACTACTATTTGTAAAAAATTATACTACTGCACCTAGTACTGCTATTACTACTACTATTTGTAAACATTATACTACTGCACCTTCTACTATTACTACTACTATTTGTAAACATTATACTACTGCACCTAGTACTATTACTACTACTATTTGTAAAGATTATACTACTGCATCTAATACTATTACTACTACTATTTGTAAACATTATACTACTGCACCTAATACTATTACTACTACTATTTGTAAACATTATACTACTGCACCTAGTACTATTACTACTACTATTTGTAAAGATTATACTACTGCATCTAATACTATTACTACTACTATTTGTAAACATTATACTACTGCACCCAGTACTATTACTACTACTATTTGTAAAAAATTATACTACTGCACCTAGTACTGCTATTACTACTACTATTTGTAAACATTATACTACTGCACTTTCTACTATTACTACTACTATTTGTAAACATTATACTACTGCACCTAATGCTATTACTACTACTATTTGTAAACATTATACTACTGCACCCAATACTATTACTACTACTATTTGTAAACAATTATACTACTGCACCTAGTACTGCTGTTACTACTACTATTTGTAAAGATTATACTACTGCTGTTACTACTATTTGTAAAGATTATACTACTGCACCCAGTACTATTACTACTATTTGTAAAAAATTATACTACTGCACCTAGTACTGCTATTACTACTACTAATTGTAAACATTATACTACTGCACTTTCTACTATTACTACTACTATTTGTAAACATTATACTACTGCACCCAATACTATTACTACTACTATTTGTAAACAATTATACTACTGCACCTAGTACTGCTGTTACTACTACTATTTGTAAACAATTATACTACTGCACCTAGTACTGCTGTTACTACTACTATTTGTAAACAATTATACTACTGCACCTAGTACTGCTGTTACAACTACTATTTGTAAAGATTATACTACTGCACCTTCTACTATTACTACTACTATTTGTAAACATTATACTACTGCACCCAGTACTATTACTACTACTATTTGTAAAAAATTATACTACTGCACCTAGTACTGCTGTTACTACTACTATTTGTAAAGATTATACTACTGCACCTATTACTATTACTACTACTATTTGTAAAGATTATACTACTGCACCTAGTACTATTACTACTACTATTTGTAAACATTATACTACTGCACCTTCTACTAGTACTACTACTATTTGTAAACATTATACTACTGCACCCAGTACTATTACTACTACTATTTGTAAAAAAATATACTACTGCACCTAGTACTGCTATTACTACTACTATTTGTAAACATTATACTACTGCACTTTCTACTATTACTACTACTATTTGTAAACATTATACTACTGCACCTAATACTATTACTACTACTATTTGTAAACATTATACTACTGCACCCAGTACTATTACTACTACTATTTGTAAAACATTATACTACTGCACCTAGTACTGCTGTCACTACTACTATTTGTAAAGATAGTGTACCTAACCAAGTGTACCTGGGTGGAAGTACACCAGTCTTTCTTTTATGTGAAAACACTTTTTTAATCAAAGCAGTTGGTTTGCTAATGAATGTGTATGGTACATAAAATATGTTTCTCAGCACCAACACTGTGCGCCACGGGGGACAATAATAACAGCAGGGGAAATGTGCCATGTATTATTATCAGTGACGGAGCAGGAAGGGGCTGGGAATGTGTTTGTGGTAAAAAGTCATTCTCTGACATTTTACACACGCTGCTTCTTGCAAAATGGAGCCCCGACAAATGACGGGGCTCTAAACACCGAACATGATGTGTGTATAGGGATGTCAGTTGACCCAACAACTACAGGCAGTGTGTGTGTGTGTGTGTGTGTGTGTGTGTGTGTGTGTGTGTGTGTGTGTGTGACAGAGAAGGAAGCAGCTGAACGCTCTGAGCAGGAAGCTGATGTCCACGTGAAGATCAGCGACTGTCACAAAGGGCCACAAATAGCTGAAGTTGATCTTTGCATGTGTGACAGTGTAAAGTTACCAGGACAAAGATCCAAAGTCTAAGTCCTAAGACAGTGATCACATGTGTGAGTACACAACATCATCATCACCAGTCAAAGCAACCTTTATGCGTTTGAAGATTTCATCTTGTCTCAGACTATCTTTACAGACCACCAGTTCTCCCAAATGTGTGTGTGTGTGTGTGTGTGTAGAACCTACCTCGACCCGGCGGCGAGCCTCGACCACGGCGACGGTGTTGTGGCCCCTGTGCTCCTCGTCCACGCAGTCCTGACACAAGCAGCAGTCGTCGGCGTAACAGAAGAGTTCCAGGGGCCACTTGTGGACCTCGCAGGTCCTCCTCTCGATGTCCCGGAGCGGATCCACCAGCCGGTGGTTCTGGAACTTTGGGTTCTCCAGGTGAGGCCGGAGGTGGGCCTCACAGTAGGACACCAGACAGGTGAGGCAGGACTTGATGGCCCTGCAGGGGCTCTCGATGCAGGAATCACACACCATGTCATCTGGACCCAAAGGTTCTTCTGTCACTTCGTCTTCTTCCACGACTTCAGAAATGCTTTCTTCTGCCGCCGCCGCTTTCTGCTGCTCGCCAGAATCAGTGTGTGTCTGCTCACACTCAGCGGCCGGGTCGGCACCGTTCTGCTGGGAGGAGACAGCTTCAGGGTCTGTCATGTTGTTCTTCTGCTCGCTCCGAGTGCAGAGAACTGGCCCAGCCACTCTGGAGTTCCTGGAGGAGCCTGCAAAAGCCACACCTAGATGATGTGAGTCAGACTGGGGCCCAGTTTCAGCCCGCCCCCTCCCTCACCAGCCACAAGGGTGGAGCTCATCCTGCAAAACGAGCTGAGAGGAGCCCGGGCGCATTCCTCCACGTGTGATCAGTGTAGCCCCGCCCCTACACACGGATGCAGCATGCTCATTGGAGACTTCTGCTTCCTGTTGACGTCTCCATGGTTACTCTAACGTCAGCACATCTGCAGGTGAGCTTCTCACATAGACAACTTCACTAGTTAGAAATCATAATAAGAATAATAACAACGATCATTGACATCATCAGAATATTGAATGAATCTTCCATCCACATGGAAATACATGTAGAGGTGGGTAATTACTAGTGATGGGTTGATGAGGCGTCATGAAGCGTTTCGACACATTGAAAAACTGTATTGATACTGTGTCACTAAATACTGACATCTGCTGGACATTAAAAATCCCTACAGGCAACCTATGGACCGACTCAACTGACACTGATTTGATGCCCTAGTACAGGGGTCACCAACCTTTTTGAAACCAAAAACTACTTCTTGGGTACTGATTAATGCGAAGGGCTACCAGTTTGATACACACTTAAATAAATAAATATATTGTCATTTGTAAGTTACACGTAAGTGTGATTTAAACAAGAATAGCTAAATAAATACATTTATATATATAAAAAAATGGGTATTTCTGTCTGTCATTCCGTCGTACATTTGTTTTCCTTTTACAGAAGGTTTTTTGTAGAGAATAAATGATGAAAAAACACTTAATTGAACGGTTTAAAAGAGGAGAAAACACGAAAAAAATGAAAATTAAATTTTGAAACATAGTTTATCTTCAATTTCGACTCTTTAAAATTCAAAATTCAACCGACAAAAAGAAGAGAAAAACTAGCTAATTTGAATCTTTTTGAAAAAATTAAAAAAAGAATTTATGGAACATCATTAGTAATTTTTCCTGATTAAGATACATTTCAGAATTTTGATGACATGTTTTAAATTGGTTAAAATCCAATCTGCACTTTGTTAGAATATTTAACAAATTGGACCAAGCTATATTTCTAACAAAGATGAATCAGTATTTCTTCTAGATTTTCCAGAACAAAAATTTAAAAAAAATTCAAAATACTTTGAAATAAGATTTAAATTTGATTCTACAGATTTTCTAGATTTGCCAGAATAATTTTTTTGAATTTTAATCATAGTAAGTTTGAAGAAATATTTCACAAATATTCTTCGTCGAAAAACCAGAAGCTAAAATATTTATTATTCTTTACAATAAAAAAAAATAAAAAAATTTACTTGAACATTGATTTAAATTGTCAGGAAAGAAAAGGAAGAAATTTAAAAGGTATAAAGGTATATTTGTTTAAAAATCCTAAAATCATTTTTAAGGTTGTATTTTTTCTCTAAAATTGTATTTCTAAAAGTAATAAGAAGCAAAGTAAAAAATAAATGAATTTATTTAAACAAGTGAAGACCCATCCATCCATCCATTTCCTACCGCTTATTCCAAGTGAAGACCAAGTCTTTAAAATATTTTCTTGGATTTTCAAGTTCTATTTGAGTTTTGTCTCTCTTAGAATTAAAAATGTTGAGCAAAGCGAGACCAGCTTGCTAGTAAATAAATAAAATTTTAAAAATAGAGGCAGCTCACTGGTAAGTGCTGCTCTTTGAGCTATTTTTAGAACAGGCCAGCGGGCGACTGATCTGGTCCTTACGGGCTACCTGGTGACCGCGGGCACCGCGTTGGTGACCCCTGCCCTAGTATATACAATAATATAAATATTTCATTTAGGATTATTTCATATCTTCATTTAAATAAAAATATATTTGTATCTTTTTTAGATACAGTCAATAAATAATGTGAACATGTATCATAACATGGACATCTAAGAGAACGTGTTGTGGATGATTGTGGACTGGGAATTTTTTTTATTTTATTATTTTTTACACATTTTTATAAAAAAATAAAAATAAAAAAGTTTTTCCGACGTATTACATTTTAGACGATTTCTCTTCTTAGTTATTATTTCTCGGGCTGTAGAAAAGAGCCGCTCACAGGGCACAGAGGAGGCGTGTCAGTGCGACACAGTTCGTGTATCGGTCACGTGACCAAAACAGCTCATGATCGGTCACGTGACTTTCTAAAAGCGGTACGCGCACCGACACAGGGTTTTGCTCTATGAGCTCGACGCATGCGCCGATGCATCGGTGTTGCCGGACCCATCACTAGTAATTACTTATGGTAGTAGTTTTAAGGCAAAATACTTCTTACTTTTACTTGAGTATATCTGTGTAGAAGAAACAATTACTTTGTTACGCTGACTTTCATTCCAATCGCTACATTTATTGATATGATCATTATATTTATCAATAATTATTGATTAGTGCTTGCAAAGATATATCAATTTGTCTTGTTAGGGACTTGTGTCACGTGACTGTGTTTCATCAATACAAGGTAAGCACGCAGTGACCTGTCACTCCATTCCACCAATCAAACGCAGCCTGGCAGTCACATGACCCGGTCCAACTACACGCTGCAAAAAGTGACAGGACTCTTCAATGTTTACTTCCAAAGTGTGAAAAAGAACAGAGAAAACAAGATGTTTTAGCTAGCATATGCTAACATTAGCCTTGTTTTAAACATGAATGATTGTACACCTTTCGTAATACATGTTGTAGTAGTGTCTCTTTTGTAGTAGTAGTGTCTCACGTACACACACACACACACACACACACACCATCTACTGTTAAACAATAATATAGAATCAGAAGTCACTCACCAGTTATTCAGTAGTTTTGTCACTGAATACTGACTTACTTTTACTCAATGAATATACTACTTTTTACTTTAAAGCAGGCCTGGGCAACTATTTTGACTCGGGGGCCAAATTTAGAGAAAAAAATGTGTCTGGGGACCAGTATATCTGATTTTTAGAAACACTAATACAAAACCTCATAATTATGTCTGATTGAATGCTAAAAACGTTATGACAGACCGCCTTAAAGAATGGAATGGAATTTTTTTTTTTTTTTTTACTGAATGAGACACCCAGAATGTACAAGAAAATAAAGAATGTGGTATTTACAATATTAACTATGAATGATAAAACACTGAATATTGACAACATATGAACGTCACACCACCTCTCCATCCACATATTTTACAATCAAGTGAGCAACAAAAATGCAACACACTAGAGATGCGCGGTTTGCGGGCACAACCGCAGAGTCCGCGGATTATCCGTGGATCGGGCGGATGAAATTAAAAAAAATTAGATTTTAAATAGATTCAGGCGGGTGGCAGTTAAACCAATTGGTAAATATATATACATAGTTAAATGTTGTTACCCACATACGAAAAACGAGCAGGCACCTGCAGCATATGCCACAACAGAAGAAGAAAAAAAAAAGAGATGGACACTTTTACGGAGCGGAGAAGGGACGCCTCGCCGGGGTCCGGGACCGAGGCCCCTTCCCCCGAGAGGGCCCCACCGGGAGCCGTAGCTGAGGCGATCTGCGAGAAGGGCCCGACGCACGTGCAGGGTCACCACCGCGCCCACCGCACCGACACCCCGCCTCGTCCGCCTTCGCCGCGGCCGGCGTCACGCGCAGCAGGTAAGCAGCTTACCTGCCCGCCACCCCCGTGGCCGGGGGCTCGTAACAGGGGTCACTCCGCGCGCTCCGCCCGCGCAGCTTACCTGCCCGCCACCCCTGTTGCCGGGGGCGCGTAACAGAGGTCACTCCGCGCACAGTGCGCTCACGAAAGGGGTGGGGCTCACCCTGGTTGATATAGACAGCAGGACGGTGGCCATGGAAGTCGGAACCCGCTAAGGAGTGTGTAACAACCCACCTGCCGAATCAACTAGCCCTGAAAATGGATGGCGCTGGAGCGTCGGGCCCATACCCGGCCGTCGCCAGCAGCGAGACGTGCTTGGAGGTGCGCTCAGCGCGGCTCTCATATGATTGCGCACTGGTGTGCGTCTGGGTCGTGACAGCGTGGCACGCGAATGTCTGTGCTGCATTGGATCAGTCTCCTTTCTTTAACAGGCAAAAGCTTTATAACCTCACTAATGCCTTGCATCGTCTATATTAGATATATAACAACGGGCGGGTGCGGGCGGGTGCGGTTCTGATCAAATGTTACATCGGGTGGATGGCGGATGGTTGACGACTTTCTGATGCGGTTGCGGATGAAATAATTGCCTATCCGCGCATCTCTACAACACACACAGCCAAATATGAACGCGAAAGGTAAAAGACCCCCCAAAAAAACACTCACAATCTGATGTATCTGATACATCATGAAGCTTTAGAACTTTGTTGTAAAAATCTCTTTCCGCTTTTGTCCCTGACACAAGCATTTCAGGCTGGCCGCTCTAGCAACATTCTGTGGAAACGCTCCCCACCCACACTGCTTGGTGCCTCGTCTGAGCTGCTGTGACTTACATTACCATAGTAACTAATTAGATTACCATTGTAACTAATTCGATTACCATAGTAACTAGTATATCATGCAAAAGCACAGATTCTAACCATTGAAATATTTTGTATATTTGAAGACTTCCGGTCATTTGAAAACATGAGTGCACATCATAATGGCAGCTACACTTTACATCTTAAACATCTAAAATAATTATTTGGGAAATGCCTGGCGGGCCAGATTGAAAAGCTTAATGGGCCGCATGTGGCCCCCGGGCCTTAATTTGCCCAGGTCTGCTCTAAAGTAACGCTACTTTCACCTGAGGACAATGGACCTGTTCGTGGATTCAGTGGTCTCATTCTCGCGAGACTCTCGTTAATGTATTCACACATTGTTTATGTAGGACATACGCATGTATATATAACCTAATCATATTGTTTCTTGAATTTAAAAATAGCTGGCCGTTTTTTCCCCCCTTCTCTGGGATTATATTCACAGTTTTGATCTCAGACGTCTGGTCACTTATAGCATATAAGAATAATCTATTACTGTTAAGCAAACTATGAATAATAAAACATGTGTCCTTTATCATAGCTACACGTATGACAAAAAAGCGTGTGAAAATCAGTGGTATTCAGTGAGGTAAGATGAATGACAGTTCATTGCTCCTGCCAAATGAATTGCACTGATCACCACTCCAAGATGGCGGCCCCGCGTCTCGTCAGCGCCAGTAGGCAGTAGAGCTCCATGCTGCGTACCCTTAGAACATGTCTATGTTTACTAATACTCACCTCTGAAGAAATGTACATCATACTTCGACCAGATAGTGTGAAAAGTGCACTTCTGTGATGTTGAATCTTTTAAATCTTGTGGAAAGTATTTCCTCTTAAAATCCACTCTGTCGTATTCACATATTTTTTGCGATCTGTTTCGTATATTCACTTTAAAATACTCTCACGCCAGCGCTGCTAAATGTAAACAAACAGCAGCCATTTTGGATGTTTGCAGAGTCATAAAAACAAATATTTTCTGGTTTTATTCTGAAATTTAAAAAAAATTCGTATTGATGACAAATATAAAAGAGGCCATGAAATTGCCCCACATTTTAAAAAGCTATGTCAATCAAAGACAAAATGCATTGTGTGTTACTTTTAGTTTTTTTTATTTCATTATCTTTCAAGCATTATCCCTCGCACATGTTTATTCCTTTGTTTTCTCTTTCCTTTCTTGTAGTCGTTTTGTTAATATTCTTCGATTATTTAGACTTAGACTTCCTTTTTATTGTCATTCAAATTTGGACTTTACGGCACAGATAAGAACCAAATTTCGTCACATAAGCTCATGGTGATGAGGTGGCGACTTGTCCAGGGTGTACACCGCCTTCCGCCCGATTGTAGCTGAGATAGGCTCCAGCGCCCCCCGCGACCCCAAAGGGAATAAGCGGTAGGAAATGGATGGATGGATGGATGGAAGCTCATGGTAGTGCAGGATAAAAAAGCAATAAGGTGCATATATAAATAAATACATATATATAAATATATATATAAAATAAATAAATATATATAAATAAATAAATAGATTACTGTACGGATAAATATATTGCACTTTTTCACATGCGTCCACGTTTATGGATGTATGTTATATTGTCTTTTTTATTCCAGCGAGTTAATCCGTTTTGGGGGGAGCTGAGGGGATAATTTAATTATGATGCGTTCAAGAGTCTTACGGCCTGATGGATATTGTCTGGGAAACAGTGAACTACCGTATATTACCAAATAAACGCCCTTGTGCAAATAACCGCCCATGTCCTAATAGCCGCCCGGGGTCTGACCCCATTTTGTGAATTAAACGCCTCTTCCTAATAAACGCCTATGTCCAAATAGCCGCCCATGGGCTGTTATTTGCATAATTTAGATTAAAATCATATTGACTTTAAGGCTGAAACGACGCGTCAACGTAGTCGACGTCATCGGTTACGTAAATACGTCGACGCCGTTTTTGTGCGTCGGCGCGTCGCATATTTACGTCACTCTACTTTACTGTCATGGCGGAGCGCAAAGCAGACGATGCGAGCGAGGGGAAAAAAGCACGCCAAAAGTCGTCAAAAGTGTGGGAGTATTTCAATAAACGGCCTAATAATGTTGTTGTATGCACACTGTGTCGAGCGGAAATGGCCTATCATAGCAGCACAACGGCTATGAACGAACATTTGAAAAGAAAACCCCCGACAGCGTTCTTGCCATCACCATCAACAAGTCAATCGTCCGCGTGCGTATACGTTGTCATTATTACACAAAAACATGAATGTGTCATTTGTATCTGCGTTGTAAATTCATAAACTAAAGCACCGTTTCGCTCTGAGAGGCGCGTTTGGCGTGCCTGTTCAGTGTTTACAAAGACGCGCTCCTCTTTAACGCTGTGGAGAGGCGGCGGCGGCGAGCGAGCGGCGAGGCGGGGCGCGCCGGGAGCGACGCCGCAATCGTGCCCAGGTGCGCGATCCGCGCAGTTGGAAGAGAAAAGACTTTGTGTAAAATTAAAAGATTGTAAACCTGGCAAAGCCGTCTGGCGTTCAGTCTGTCGGTCCTGAAAGAACCCCACGGCACAAGACGTGTCACAAACGCTAACGTTAATTAGTTGTGCAAATACCTTTTACAACATTAACAGTTACATATACTATGTACAAACGAACAATTAACTTTCACTTTAATCATACTATCATTGTTGTGTTATTAAGCAAAATAAGCAATACTTTTACTTTTGTTGAAATGTTTACACTGTACACTTTTTTGTATTGGATGTTTAGCTTTATTTTTGCACATTTTAGCAAATAAGCAATACTTTTACTTTTGTTGAAATGTTTACACTTGTTACAGAATATTTCCGTTTTGCACTTTTTTGTATTGGATGTTTATCTTTATTTTTGCACATTTTAAAGCAAAATAAGCAATACTTTTACTTTTGAAATGCTTATACTATTCCAGAATATTAAGATTTGCACTGGATGTTTACTTTTATATTTGCACATTAAAAAGCAAATAAGCTACTTTTAATTTTGTTAAATGTTAAAAGTTTTAAATGTTTACATTGTTACAGAATATTTTGTCATGTTGTTGTCAATGTTGACTGAGTGGCCATACTTTTTTTTTTGTAAATAAAAGCCATGCCTTTTGAAAAAACTGGCCTACATTTATTTTTTCCTCTTCATTTTAAATTAAAAAAAAAAATCGGTAAAAGGAAAAATAATCTATAGATTAATCGAAAAAATAATCTATAGATTAACCGATTAATCGAAAAAATAATCTATAGATTAATCGATAGAAAAATAATCGTTAGCTGCAGCCCTAATTGACTTCATTAAACCCAATTTATAAGGTAAAAGGAAAAGCAAAGGTGCAATAATTCTGGTCATTACGGTAACAGCAGACGTTACGTGGGGATTCTGGGTAATCAACATATTGCAATGGGTGACCGCATATAGCGTAACACACACTCAACGACAACAACAAACCCACGAGGAAAAGTTTCAAAATGGCAAGCAACAGCAGCAGTGAGTTGAATGAACAGGATACCGGTACACCACAACTGATGGACGGGAATACTTTAAGGGGGAAGAACAGAAAGTTTGACTTAAAGTTCAAGCTAGCGGTTGTGAAGTATGCGGAGCAGAATTCTGGTTTGGCAGCGGCCAGGCAGTTTAACGTTGACCCAAAACGTGTACGAGAATGGAAACAAAAAAAGGGAGAACTACAATCCCAGTCGGCAATCGATGGAAAACGGGCTCGCTTATCTGGTGGAGGTAGGAAGAAAGTGAGCGACGAGCTTGATGCTAATTTGTGTCAGTGGATACATCACGTTCGTGGACTGAACCACCGTGTGTCCCGCAAAATGATCCGCATTAAGGCAAAGGACAGTGACAGTATTATTGTTCTGTTTTGATGGTGGGTTTTATACTTGAGTACTTGGTACCATCATTTTATTTTTCCCGGTAGGCTGCTTTATTTAAAAAGTTTATTTATTTTTAGTATTTGTATTCTATTTGACTATGGGGCAGGGCCGACATCCGGGCAACTGAGCTACATACGGGTTCTTCGAGCCATAGCAACCTGACTGGCGTTGAAAACAAACCGTCGCCATGACTCTTTAACCTGTCGACCTGCGCTGATTAAACCCGTCATTCTGCCTCCAAAATGCCAAAAAACTGTGTTGTTTTTGGTTGTGCAAACCACAACTGGAAACAGGGAAAACAAAGGTCGTATTTTGTTCTGCCAAAGCGTGCTAAAAGCCCACAGAGACGAGACAAATGGCTCGCAGCTTTACACCGGGAAAACGAGGACGGTTCTCACTGGAGTCCCCCAAAATCCCGGGTCGTGTGTTCGGATCACTTCGTTTCTGGTAAATATAAGGAACAAAAATCCACCTTCTTAACCACAACTTGGTCCATGCTAATGTTGAACCCGTTGAATTTTTACTGAATAACGTTCGACAGCTGAAGTTGTTGTTGTTGCACAACAATAACATACGGTATAAAGGCTATTTCCAGTAATTCAGCAAATAATAAATCATAATACTGAACTGAATTTGAATGAGCTCTCTACAGATATAATAAATATACAGATACTGGTAGCCACCGTGTCATCCTTATTATCATTTATCAACATACCTTGGGTGATTTAACAATTTTTATGTGATTCATTCGTTATATAACAACCGAAGCTAACAACCGACCTGGTGCGCTTGTGAGGTAGACATAAAGATTTCCAAATTCCATGTCCGGCCATTGTGTAGGATTATCAGTCCACGCATCTGCTGGAAGGCGGTAAGGGCAGTCGTTTAATCCAACTACAGAACATTTTAACTCGTATCTTAACCTAGCCTCACTGGAAAGACTATTTACATAATCATACGCCATTTAGAACAGTTTAAAATGCCGTGAAACCTCGTTAAATGCCTTTTCTGTCAATGCTGTGTTCGCTGTGAGCTGGTTTGTTTTCAACGAATTCAATATGGCGACCGCGTTGCTAGGGGATTGGAGGGCGGAAGTGACGTAGGTCCGCCCTCGCCCATTGTTGCACTACTGTCGAGGCCTTGTTGATCTCTTGTCTTTTGATAGTCTTGTTTTTTTTGTTTGTATGTTTACATTAGCTTTTACATTTAAAGTTTTTAGTACGAAAAAAAATTACTGGACACTAACCATTGTAACCAAATAATGGCCTGGTGCAGGCTGGTGCAAAAATAAATAAAAGCCTTGTGCAAATAACCGCCCATGTCCTAATAGCCGCCCGGGGTCTGACCCCATTTTGTGAAATAAACGCCCGGGCTACTATTTGGTAATATACGGTAATTGTTTATGTCCATTTTATGAAGAAAAAAAAACTTTTTGTAGTATATGTTGTAGTAGTGTCTCGCGTACACAAACCAACTGCTGTTAAAAATAGCTACAATCAGAAGTCACTCACCAGTTAATCAGTAATTTTGTCACTGAATATTGACTCAATTAATATTTACTTTTGACTTCTACTTAAGTCACGTGACTCTAAAGTAACGCTACTTTCACTTGACAACTTGTGGCCAACATTTACTACTACTCACCTCTGGAGAAATGGACATCCTACTTTGACCAGATAGTGTGAAAGTGGAATCTTTTAAATCTTGTGGAAAGTATTTCCTCTTAAGATTCACATATTTTTTGCGATGTGTGTGGTATATTCACTTTAAAATACTCTCACGCCAGCGCTGCTAAATGTAAACAAACAGCAGCCATTTTGGGTGTTTGCCCGCCTTCAGGGAGGGGGCGGGGTCTAGGTCACGTGCTTGCCACCCGGCAATGCCTTGTTCCGTAGTGTCAGGAAAGCAAATGTTTTCTGGTTTTATTCTGAAATAAAAAAATAATCATGACGTTGCTGCCTCCTGTAGGGCGAGGTCGGTGTTGCAGATTATTATTATTCATTTACCATGAATCAATTTAAGTGGACCCCGACTTAAACAAGTTGAACAACTTATTGGGGTGTTACCTTTTAGTGGTCAATTGTAGGGAATATGTACTGTACTGTGCAATCTACTAATAAAAGTCTCAATCAATCAATCAATCAATCAATCAGACCAAAGCAGAGAACAATAAAGAAATCACACAATGACGTTTTCTTTTCCTGTTTACTTATTCTGATGACCAATGTTGCATTCAGGAGCAGTCAGGAAAGTCAGACATTGATTGATGTTTAAATGCCCGCACAGATGGCGAGGTCCTACAACATGTCAGGTGACCATACCGCCGATCACTGCACGCCAACCAGCTCTGTGATGGGCGGGGCTTCCACCATCAGCTCCTGGTACTTGTGGAAGAAAAGCTTTAGGCGGGAAACGTAGCCGTCCTGCTGATACGGGAGATTCTTGGCGCTCAGGTAGCGGCTCACCACCGGCTTCACCTGTGCGGGAGGAGGTGAAAGGTCACACACACCTTGAGACACGTGTTGTCAGACAGGTGAGGGAAGAGGTGAAAGGTCACACACCTTGAGACACATGTCAGACAGGTGAGGGAAGAGGTGAAAGGTCACACACACACCTTTAGACACAGGTGAGGGAAGAGGTGAAAGGTCACACACCTTAAGACACATGTTAGACAGGTGAGGGAAGAGGTGAAAGGTCACACACCTTGAGACACATGTTAGACAGGTGAGGGAAGAGGTGAAAGATCACACACCTTGAGACACATGTGAGGGAAGAGGTGAAAGGTCACACACCTTGAGACACATGTCAGACAGGTGAGGGAAGAGGTGAAAGGTCACACACACCTTGAGACACAGGTGAGGGAACAGGTGAAAGGTCACACACCTTGAGACACATGTTAGACAGGTGAGGGAAGAGGTGAAAGGTCACACACCTTAAGACACATGTTAGACAGGTGAGGGAAGAGGTGAAAGGTCACACACACACCTTTAGACACATGTGAGGGAAGAGGTGAAAGGTCACACACCTTGAGACACATGTCAGACAGGTGAGGGAAGAGGTGAAAGGTCACACACACACCTTGAGACACAGGTGAGGGAACAGGTGAAAGGTCACACACCTTGAGACACATGTTAGACAGGTGAGGGAAGAGGTGATAGGTCACACACACACACCTTGAGACACAGGTGAGGGAAGAGGTGAAAGGTCACACACCTTGAGACACATGTCAGACAGGTGAGGGAAGAGGTGATAGGTCACACACACACCTTGACACACAGGTGGGGGAAGAGGTGAAAGGTCACACACCTTGAGACACATGTGAGGGAAGAGGTGAAAGGTCACACACCTTAAGACACATGTTAGACAGGTGAGGGAAGAGGTGAAAGGTCACACACACACCTTTAGACACATGTGAGGGAAGAGGTGAAAGGTCACACACCTTGAGACACATGTCAGACAGGTGAGGGAAGAGGTGAAAGGTCACACACACACCTTGAGACACAGGTGAGGGAACAGGTGAAAGGTCACACACCTTGAGACACATGTTAGACAGGTGAGGGAAGAGGTGATAGGTCACACACACACACCTTGAGACACAGGTGAGGGAAGAGGTGAAAGGTCACACACCTTGAGACACATGTCAGACAGGTGAGGGAAGAGGTGATAGGTCACACACACACCTTGACACACAGGTGGGGGAAGAGGTGAAAGGTCACACACCTTGAGACACATGTGAGGGAAGAGGTGAAAGGTCACACACCTTAAGACACATGTTAGACAGGTGAGGGAAGAGGTGAAAGGTCACACACACACCTTTAGACACATGTGAGGGAACAGGTGAAAGGTCACACACCTTGAGACACATGCCAAACAGGTGAGAGAAGAGGTGAAAGGTCACATACAGACCTTTAGACACATGTGAGGGAACAGGTGAAAGGTCACACACCTTGAGACACATGCCAGACAGGTGAAAGAAGAGGTGAAAGGTCACACACACACCTTTAGACACATGTGAGGGAAGGGGTGCAAGGTCACACACCTTGAGACACATGATGTCAGACAGGTGAGGGAAGAGGTGAAAGGTCACACACCTTGAGACACATGTTGTCAGACAGGTGAGGGAAGAGGTGGTGTTCCAGGTGGCAGCTGACCAGCGAGTGTCCGAAGGTCCAGTCCAGCAGGAAGTTCCTGGGCAGGTTCATCACGCCATGTGTCATCAGGATGTGACGTTTGGGTCGGCGGTCCTGACTGAACATGGGAAGGCCGATGTGCTGCAAAGTGGGTGAGTAGGTTGCCATGGTAACAGGTGTGCTTCTCACCTGGAAGATGTTGACGTGGATGAAGGGCACGGAGAACATGGCTCTGCTCGCCAACATGCAGAGCGCGGCGCTCAGCGGCGTGCGGAAGCCGGACAGGTGCAGCAGCAGCCAGTAGTGGGCGTGCAGGCCCAGCAGGATCATCAGCAGCGTCCTCGCCGCCAGCAGTGGCGGGCGTCCTCGCAGGTGAGCTGCGGGTCAGAGGTCGTCACGGCCCAATGACGGACAGGTGGGACAGGGGGAGACTCACCCACGGCGACCAGCGGCGTGAGGAGCGGCAGGGCGAGTGGCGCCACGAAGAGGTAGACCAGGCGAGGGAGGCGGGCCACCTTCCACGCGCTGGAGTCGCCCAGGCCGATGATGTTGGTGTGAGCGTGATGGCGCTTGATGTGCGCGTGCACGCCCGCCTGCGCCGAGAAGGCACCGCACACCTGGCGACCACACCACACCCTCACTTCCTCTCCAACGTCACCCGACACCCGCTCACCAGCTTTGACCTCTGACCTCAATAAAGAAGACGGCCCAGACCTCGGTCCACGCCGGCGACTCGCTCAGCGCGCCGTGACTGGCCAGGTGGTTGCCCTTGAAGCTGATGGTGGCGTGGGCCACGCCCATCAGAAGCAGGCCGCACGTGAAGACCAGCACGTGGGCCGACCGCAGCAGCAGGAAGGCTGCGACACACACACACACACACACACACACACACACACACACACACACACACACACACACACACACACACACACATCGTCACGGCAACACAAAGGTCCAACATGAAGTAAAGAAACGTACCGACAGGAAGGCAAAGGAAGGCCACCGCCAGGATGCTCCAGTCGAGGCCCCTCCTCTCCCACCAGCTGCTCTCCTTCATCATCGTCTTCACCATCCTGCTCAGCTCCACCATCACAGGCTCCTCCTCCTCCTCCTCGCCGCCCCTCACCTTCCTCCCAGACTCGGTGGTCCCGTCCGGCGGTGTCATGTCAGCTCCTGGTCGTCAGCGAGCGTCTGCTATCTCCCGTGCAAAGTGTGCTGGGCAAAGTCCATTTTGCGAAACTCCACTTTGGCACAAGGCCACGCCCCTTTTCCCCCCATGAGCCCTGCCCCTTTCCTTGTTACTCCGCCCTCGGTCCTAACGCCAAAAGTCTTCAAAGAGCAAACCTGGAATTAAAACAACTTTGTCTACGTTATAACCCAGGAGAGTAGAGATAGCGCTGAGCTTGCACGCCCTCACGTGACCTCGCCGAGTGACCCCAGCGTCCTCCGTGCAAACATCAGCCGAACGTGGCGATGACGGCTGTCGCCATGGTGACCTCACAAGGAATTCTGGATCCTGTGATTTGCTATTTTGCTACCAAACGTACAGAAAGATCAGTTGAAAACAAGAAAAGAGCAATGAAGGACGTAAAAGACATTCAAAGAGCAGAGCTTCAGTGGTTCCATTTCTACATACAGCTACAAAAGTAAAACAACACAAAACATAAAGGCGCTCAAATTACTACACCCAGTTCTAGTGCTCACACTACTACACCCAGTTCTAGTGCTCAAATTACTACACCCAGGACTAGTGCTCACGTTACTACACCCAGTTCTAGTGCTCAAATTACTACACCCAGTTCTAGTGCTCACATTACTACACCCAGTTGTAGTGCTCACATTACTACACCCAGTTCTAGTGCTCACATTACTACACCCAGTTCTAGTGCTCACACTACTACACCCAGTTCTAGTGCTCACATTACTACACCCAGTCCTAGTGCTCACACTACTACACCCAGTTCTAGTGCTCACACTACTACACCCAGTTCTAGTGCTCACATTACTACACCCAGTTCTAGTACTCACATTACTACACCCAGTTCTAGTGCTCAAATTACTACACCCAGTTCTCGTTCTCACGTTACTACACCAAAGTTCTAGTGCTCACATTACTACACCCAGATCTAGTGCTCACACTACTACACCCAGCTCTAGTGCTCACGTTACTACACCCAGATCTAGTGCTCACACTACTACACCCAGTTCTTGTGCTCACACTACTACACCCAGCTCTCGTGCTCACGTTACTACACCCAACACACATTTTTGTGTTGATTTATTTATTTTATTTTGTGGTTTGAATTCGTTTTTGGAGCTGTCATTCCACATTTATCAGTATTCACATTGGTCAGTAGGGGGCAGTAGGGCGTTTCTTCCCAATTGAATGCTATCACCTGCAGACCGGAAGTGGCTTGTCATTCTGATGAGCGCGACCAGTCTGTGAACAATTGAAACGTCCTGTGTGCTTTTTCCTCCTGTATAACAGGTTAGTTTTGGTGAATCAACTCACTGAATAATATCCATGTGATCTTTATAAGTTGAAGTACACATTCTGATGGTGGAGCCTAACTCTAAAGTGTTTGTGAGTTGTAGTTTGTAAATGAACACTGACATTCAAGTATTTATTTTATTTATATATATATATATACAGGTAAAAGCCAGTAAATTAGAATATTTTGAAAAACTTGATTTATTTCAGTAATTGCATTCAAAAGGTGTAACTTGTACATTATATTTATTCATTGCACACAGACTGATGCATTCAAATGTTTATTTCATTTCATTTTGATGATTTGAAGTGGCAACAAATGAAAATCCAAAATTCCGTGTGTCACAAAATTAGAATATTGTGTAAGGGTTAAATTTTGAAGACACCTGGTGCCACAAACTAATCAGCTGATTTACTCAAAACACCTGCAAAGGGCTTTAAATGGTCTCTCAGTCCAGTTCTGAAGCCTACACAAACATGGGGAAGACTTCAGATTTGACAGCTGTCCAAAAGGCAACCATCGACACATTGCACAAGGAGGGAAAGACACAAAAGGTTATTGCTGAAGAGGCTGGCTGTTCTCAGAGCTCTGTGTCCAAACACATTAATGGAGAGGCAAAGGGAAGGAAAAACTGTGGTCAGAAAAAGTGTACAAGCGATAGGGATCACCGTGCCCTGGTCAAGATTGTGAAAAAAAACCCATTCAAAAATGTGGGGGAGATTCAGAAGGAGTGGACAGCTGCTGGAGTCAGTGCTTCAAGATCCACCACCAAGAGACGCTTGAAAGACATGGGTTTCAACTGCCGCATACCTCGTGTCAAGCCACTGTTGACCAAGAAACAGCGCGCAAAGCGTCTCACCTGGGCTAAGGAAAAAAAGAGCTGGACTGCTGCTGAGTGGTCCAAAGTCATGTTTTCTGACGAAAGCAAATTTTGCATTTCCTTTGGAAATCGAGGTCCTAGAGTCTGGAGGAAGACAGGAGAGGCACAGGATCCACGTTGCCTGAAGTCTAGTGTAAAGTTTCCACCATCAGTGATGGTTTGGGGTGCCATGTCATCTGCTGGTGTCGGTCCACTCTGTTTCCTGAGATCCAGGGTCAACGCAGCCGTCTACCAGCAAGTTTTAGAGCACTTCATGCTTCCTGCTGCTGACCTGCTCTATGGAGATGGAGATTTCAAGTTCCAACAGGACTTGGCGCCAGCACACAGCGCAAAATCTACCCGTGCCTGGTTTACGGACCATGGTATTTCTGTTCTAAATTGGCCCGCCAACTCCCCTGACCTTAGCCCCATAGAAAATCTGTGGGGTATTGTGAAAAGGAAGATGCAGAATGCCAGACCCAAAAATGCAGAAGAGTTGAAGGCCACTATCAGAGCAACCTGGGCTCTCATAACACCTGAGCAGTGCCAGAAACTCATCGACTCCATGCCACGCCGCATTAACGCAGTAATTGAGGCAAAAGGAGCTCCAACCAAGTATTGAGTATTGTACATGCTCATATTTTTCATTTTCATACTTTTCAGTTGGCCAACATTTCTAAAAATCCCTTTTTTGTATTAGCCTTAAGTAATATTCTAATTTTGTGACACACGGAATTTTGGATTTTCATTTGTTGCCACTTCAAATCATCAAAATTAAATGAAATAAACATTTGAATGCATCAGTCTGTGTGCAATGAATAAATATAATGTACAAGTTACACCTTTTGAATGCAATTACTGAAATAAATCAAGTTTTTCAAAATATTCTAATTTACTGGCTTTTACCTGTATATATATATATATATATATATATATATATATATATATATATATATATATATATATATATATATATATAGCTAGAATTCACTGAAAGTCAAGTATTTCTTATATATATCTTAACCACGCCCCCAACCACGCCCCACGCCCCACCTCCCGAAATCGGAGGTCTCAAGGTTGGCAAGTATGTGTAAAGTTCACATTTGAATGACAATAAAAAGGAAGTCTAAGTCTAATTCTAAAGATTTCCACAGATGTGAGAATTTCACTGAGAACCCAGACTGACCCAGAGTGGTCCAGACTGACCCAGAGTGGTCCAGACTGACCCAGAGTGGTCCACCACCTTTCCAGTCTACACCTCCCACCCACTGCAGCTGCAGTCCACACCTTCACTACTGTACATTTGTACTTACACATGACATCACTACTGTACATTTGTACTTACACATGACATCACTACTGTATATTTGCACTTACACATGACATCACTACTGTATATTTGTACTTACACATGACATCACTACTGTATATTTGCACTTACACATGACATCACTACTGTATATTTGCACTTACACATGACATCACTACTGTATATTTGTACTTACACATGACATCACTACTGTATATTTGCACTTACACATGACATCACTACTGTATATTTGTACTTACACATGACATCACTACTGTATATTTGTACTTACACATGACATCACTACTGTATATTTGCACTTACACATGGCTAATCATCAAGACACTTAAAAATAGCTTTTCAAAATGAGAAATGTATAAAAAGGCTTGGAAAGGAGCCAGCTTAGGTGGTTGAGGCATCTCATGCGGATGCCTCACCAGCGTCTCCCCAGGGAGGTCCTCGTTGCACGTCCCACTGGGAGGAGACCCCGGGGCAGGCAAAGGACCAGATGGGGGGGTTACATCTCCTCTCTGGCCTGGGAACACTTTGGGGTTCCTCAGGAGGACGTTGCTAATGTTGCTCTGGAGAGGGAAGTCTGCTGGAGCTGTTGTCCCCGCCACCACATTCCAGATGGATGGATGGATGGATGGAAATGTATAAAATGATGAAAACTAGTCATGTTATATTTTGGGGTCATGTGACAGTGATGATGCTTCATTGGTTGTTTGTTTATGTAATGACAACAGAGGCTTCACTACACGTTTGGTGGCCTGTCCCCAGACCATGGCACAATAAGACACATGCATGCATGTACACATAAACAAGGTCGAATACGCCTCAAACACTTTATATTTATTTGTATATTATGTCACATGCCATACTACATGACATGTCACGTCACATGACATGTCACGTCACATGCCATACGACGTGGCATGTCACGTTACGTGCCATACTACGTGGCATGTCACGTTACGTGCCATACTACGTGGCATGTCGCGTTACGTGCCATACTACGTGACACGCTACATAATCCAGGACATGACATGTGATGATGACATTGGCAGCTGGGGGTTTTAGGTCCTCTGGATCTGGAAGAGTCGTATGTCGGTGTCGTACCAGACCGGAGGATCCACGTTGCTACGACAAGGAGATGAAGGAATCAAGCAGGTGGCGTTAAGACGAGACAGTCTGGCGCCATCGGCGGCTCACCGTAAGTAGACCACGCCCCACACGTACGTGCGGAACCACGAGGACGTGCCGGGGTTCACCTGGGACTTCCGGATCAGGATGGGATGCGGCACCGGCAGGAGGCCGACCAGGGTGCCATGTTGGAGGAACTTGAGGATCTCGGACTCGTCGGTCAAACCTCTGAGGAAGAGCAAGAAGATGAGGCGGACGAGCGCAAAGAAGTCAAGGATGGTTTCTTACTTGTCGATGCAGATCTTCTCCACCTGAGGGACCAGAACCTGCAGCAGCCTCATGATGGTTTGCAGGGGCAGCTTGGACCTCCAGGACAGCACCTGGAAAGACAGCCAGTGAGACACCTGCGGCGAGCGTGACAGCACGCCAAACGGGAGGCTAACCCAGTCCGGGCTGGCGGTCCAGGTCCAGGTGCACGACGAGGACGGGACGGCGGGAAAGTGACTCCCGACAGGACGCGATGGCGATGGCGATGGCGATGGCGCCGGCTGACGACAAAGAGAGAAGTGAAGCAGGTGGCAGAGCGGACATGACAAGACGGGTCCTGGTACCTGCTGGTCTCTCTCAGAGTTGGACTCGGTGTCGCTGAGCCCGGCGATGGCGCTGCAGTCCGGTTCCAAAGCGGCCATATTGTCCTCCTTCGTCTGAGACTTGTCGGTTATCCTGTCCATCCCTAAAAGACCACAAGGACGTCATGTGACTCCGTGAAGAACTCATGCGGGATCAACAGAAGGTTCCAACCCGGGGTGGTGGCCTCTCCGGCGGCGTTGTCCGCTGGGGGTCTTAGCGAGGAGTCTGTCTCGGAGGAGTTGCTGCCGGACTTTCCGGACTTCCTCCTCTTCTTCTGCAGCGCCTTCTGAATGGACGCCGCATCCGCCGGCAGGCTGGCGAGCTGGTAGAAGAGGTTCCTCTTT
Source organism: Nerophis lumbriciformis (assembly GCF_033978685.3). Taxonomy (NCBI): domain Eukaryota; kingdom Metazoa; phylum Chordata; class Actinopteri; order Syngnathiformes; family Syngnathidae; genus Nerophis; species Nerophis lumbriciformis. The sequence goes on along the minus strand of NC_084579.2, from coordinate 1,493,943 downwards.
CGGATGAGGGCGTACACCAGGTTGCTGTTCCCTGAGGGGAGGGGTCAGAGTGGGCGTCCTGGACTCTCACCAAAGGACTCTGCGACTTCTCACCGTCGAACTGATACTGGATGATGTTGTTGAAGACCTCCAGCAGCAAGAAGACCAGCTGGTGGTTGTTGCGGGCGGAGAAGAGGAAGCGTGGCGAGGAGAAGACTTCCAGCAGGTGCAGCAGCTTGTTGGACGCCACCATGGACAGACTCTTCAGGTAAGGAGACACTACAGCGCACACCCGTCAGCAGGTCTCCCACCCGGACCTTTCCGGCCAGGACGGACTCACCGTTGACGACGATGGTGAGCATGCAGTCGAAGAGCGGCTGCAGGCGCCGGTGTCCGCTGGTCATCATCCTGTGGACCGTCTGAGGACAAGGACTTCAAGGTCCGGTCTAAGCATCTGCTCACAGCCGACTTACCAGCACCAGCAGGTCGGCGTGGGTCCCGCTGAAGACGGGGACGTCCATGGGGACGCGCGGGGCGAAGGGCTTGTTGAGACGCACGCCAAAGTTCCTCTCGCCGCTCAGCAGCAGCAGGATGAACACGCCCACGTGCAGCAGGCCCACGCACGCTGCACACAAACACACTAGAACTCTCCTCCACTACTTTACACCGCTGCTTCTCAAATAGTGGGGTGAGGGCATAGTGGAACAGTATATTGTTGACACATACACATAAACATTCACTTGGGGGGGCGTGAGAGGCAATAATGTAATAGTATATTGTTGACACATACAGATAAACAGTCACTTGGGGGGGCGTGAGAGGCAATAGTGTAACAGGATATTGTTGACACATACAGATAAACATTCACTTGGGGGGGCGTGAGAGACAATAGTGTAATATTAAAATGACACATACAGATAAACATGAATTTCGGGGGGCGTGAGAGGCAATAGTGTAACAGTATATATCGTTGACACATACAGATAAACATTCACTTGGGGGGGCGTGAGAGGCAATAGTGTGATAGTATATTGTTGACACATACAGATAAACATTCACTTGGGTGGGCGTGAGAGGCAATAGTGTAATATTAAAATGACACATACAGATAAACATTAACTTTGGGGCGGGGGTGAGAGGCAATAGTGTAATAGTATAATGATACATACAGATAAACATTAACTTTGGGGGGTATGAGAGGCAATAGTGTAGATCTTGACACATACAGAAACATTCACTTTGGGGGGCGTGAGAGGCAATAGTGTAAATCTTGACACATACAGATAAACATTCACTTTGGGGGGGTGTGAGAGGCAGTTGTGTAATAGTATAATGACACATACAGATAAACATTCACTTCGGGGGGGGCGTGAGAGGCAATAGTGTAATATTAAAATGACACATACAGATAAACATGAATTTCGGGGGGGGCGTGAGAGGCAATAGTGTAACAGTATATATCGTTGACACATACAGATAAACATTCACTTGGGGGGGCGTGAGAGGCAATAGTGTAATAGTATATTGTTGACACATACAGATAAACGTTCACTTGGGGGGGCGTGAGAGGCAATAGTGTAATATTAAAATGACACATACAGATAAACATGAATTTCGGGGGGGCGTGAGAGGCAATAGTGTAACAGTATATATCGTTGACACATACAGATAAACATTCACTTGGGGGGGCGTGAGAGGCAATAATGTAATAGTATGACACAGATAAACATTCACTTGGGGGGACATGAGAGGCAATAGTGTAATAGTATATTGTTGACACATACAGATAAACATTCACTTGGGAGGGCGTGAGAGGCAATAGTGTAATAGTATGACACAGATAAACATTCATTTCAGGGGGGCGTGAGAGGCAATAGTGTAACAGTATATTGTTGACACGTACAGATAAACATTCACTTGGGGGGGGTGTGAGAGGCAACAGTGTAATATTAAAATGACACATACATATAAACATTCATTTCAGGGGGACATGAGAGGCAATAGTGTAACAGTATATTGTTGACACATACAGATAAACATTCACTTGGGGGGGCGTGAGAGGCAATAGTGTAATAGTATATTGTTGACACATACAGATAAACATTCACTTGGGGGGCATGAGAGGCAATAGTGTAATATTAAAATGACACATACAGATAAACATGAATTTCGGGGGGGCGTGAGAGGCAATAGTGTAACAGTATATTGTTGACACATACAGATAAACATTCACTTGGGGGGGCGTGAGAGGCAATAGTGTAATAGTATATTGTTGACACATACAGATAAACATTCACTTGGGGGGGCGTGAGAGGCAATAGTGTAATAGTATATTGTTGACACATACAGATAAACATTCACTTGGGGGGCATGAGAGGCAATAGTGTAATATTAAAATGACACATACAGATAAACATGAATTTCGGGGGGGCGTGAGAGGCAATAGTGTAACAGTATATATCGTTGACACATACAGATAAACATTCACTTGGGGGGGCGTGAGAGGCAATAGTGTAACAGTATATTGTTGACACATACAGATAAACGTTCACTTGGGGGGGCGTGAGAGGCAATAGTGTAATATTAAAATGACACATACAGATAAACATGAATTTCGGGGGGGCGTGAGAGGCAATAGTGTAACAGTATATATCGTTGACACATACAGATAAACATTCACTTGGGGGGGCGTGAGAGGCAATACTACTCAGTGGCCTAGTGGTTAGAGTGTCCGTCCTGAGATCGGTAGGTTGGGAGTTCAAATCCCGGCCGAGTCATACCAAAGACTATAAAAATGGGACCCATTACCTCCCTGCTTGGCACTCAGCATCAAGGGTTGGAATTGGGGGTTAAATCACCAAAATGATTCCCGGGCGCAGCCACCGCTGCTGCCCACTGCTCCCCTCACCTCCCAGGGGGTGATCAAGGGTGATGGGTCAAATGCAGAGAATAATTTCGCCACACCTAGTGTGTGTGTGACAATCATTGGTACTTTAACTTTTAACTTTAATAGTGTAATAGTATATTGTTGACACATACAGATAAACATTCACTTGGGGGGGCGTGAGAGGCAATAGTATAACAGTATATTGTTGACACATACAGATAAACATTCACTTGGGGGGCGTGAGAGGCAATAATGTAATAGTATGACACAGATAAACATTCACTTGGGGGGGGCGTGAGAGGCAATAGTGTAACAGTATATTGTTGACACATACAGATAAACATTCACTTGGGGGGGCGTGAGAGGCAATAGTGTAACAGTATATTGTTGACACATATAGATAAACATTCACTTTGGGGGACATGAGAGGCAATAGTGTAACAGTATATTGTTGACACATACAGATAAACATTCACTTGGGGGGGCGTGAGAGGCAATAGTGTAATAGTATATTGTTGACACATACAGATAAACGTTCACTTGGGGGGGCGTGAGAGGCAATAGTGTAATAGTATATTGTTGACACATACAGATAAACGTTCACTTGGGGGGCGTGAGAGGCAATAGTGTAATAGTATATTGTTGACACATACAGATAAACGTTCACTTGGGGGGTGTGAGAGGCAATAGTGTAGATCTTGACACATACATAAACATTCACTTTGGGGGGGTGTGAGAGGCAGTAGTGTAATAGTATAATGACACATACAGATAAACATTCACTTCGGGGGGCGTGAGAGGCAATAGTGTAATAGTATAATGACACATACAGATAAACATTAACTTTGGGGGGTGTGAGAGGCAATAGTGTAGATCTTGACACATACAGAAACATTCACTTTGGGGGTGTGTGAGAGGCAGTAGTGTAATAGTATAATGACACATACAGATAAACATTCACTTCGGGGGGCGTGAGAGGCAATAGTGTAATAGTGTATATTTTGACAAATACAGATAAACATTCACTTCGGGGGGCGTGAGAGGCAATAGTGTAATATTAAAATGACACATACAGATAAACATGAATTTCGGGGGGGCATGAGAGGCAGTAGTGTAATAGTGTATATCTTGACACATTCAGAAACATTCACTTTGGGGGGCGTGAGAGGCAATAGTGTAAATCTTGACACATACAGATAAACATTCACTTTGGGGGGGCGTGAGAGGCAATAGTGTAAATCTTGACACATACAGATAAACATTCACTTTGGGGGGGCATGAGAGGAAATAGTGTAAATCTTGACACATACAGATAAACATTCACTTTGGGGGGGCGTGAGAGGCAATAGTGTAAATTTTGACCCATACAGATAAACATTAACTTTGGGGGCATGAGAGGCAGTAGTGTAATAGTTGAATTTATTATTACTATTATTATCAGTGTTATCATTTGTATTATCGTTATTTTTATTATCATTACCATTATTATCATTTTAGGGTATTATTATTATTATTATTATTATTTCATAAGTGGTTCATTTGCTGTCAAAATAATGTTGACATTAATATTGTTTATCGTTAATTTGGCGGGCCACTTTAAATTATAGTGGCAAAGCATATGAAAATGAGGTGGCGGGCAGATCAAGCCCCCCTGCTGACAGGTGTACCTAATGAAGTGGGCACTCACTAGGATCAGCACGGCCTCGGTTGAGGAAGAAGAGGATGGGGATGAGCAGGTCCAGAACCTCACTGCTCTTCAGCAGGAAGAAAAGAAACTTCTGCACATACAATCCCGTTAGCGTTAGCGTTAGCGTTAGCATTGGCGCTGCCAGCGAGGGCCGCTCAGGCTGACCTTGTTGAAGTGGCAGATCTTCCAGAAGAGGACCAGCAGCTCCTGGTGGAAGTGGATCTTCTTGCTGGAGAGCGGCAGGTAGGTCTGCACCAGCGGGTTGTTGAGGAGGCGCACCACACCTTTCAGCACCACCCTCAGGTCCTGGGAGCAGCAGCAGTTAGCCCACGCCACCAAGATGGCCGCCAGCTCGCATCACGCTACCTCTTCACGGTGGATCCTGGACAGGTAGTTGACGAACAGGTTCTCAGGTGCGCCGGGCTGGAAGAGACAAGATGGCGTCAGCATGTCCCAGTTCGCCGTCGGGGAATCGAGCCTCATCCTCACGGCTGGCTCCTCCTCTCCTGAGGGCGGCGGGCCGGCGTCCGTGGCGGAAGGCGGGCCGGTCCCCTGGTCCAGAGTGACGATGAGGACCTGCAGCGCCTGTTCCACCAGCAGCTGGCGCTGGTCGGAGAACAGCAGGTGGTTGTAGGGCACGCCCCATCCCGCCGGGTCGTAGGCGCACACCACGTTGACCAGCGAGGTGAAGAGAGGGAGGGCGTGTCTGCGGGCCGACGTGGACATGTGTGTGTGTGTGTGTGTGTGTGTGTGTGTGTGTGTGTGTGTGTGTGTGTGTGTGTGTGTGTGTGTGTGAGTGTGTGAGTCTGTTACCTGTTGGCGGAGGAGCAGAAGAAGACCACCCAGGTGTTGGCGGTCTGAGCGGCGGCCGGCGGCGGCAGATAAAGGACCTCCGAGAAGCAGGTGAGGAGCAGCTTCAGAAGCTCCGCCCTCAAAACACACAAACATGGCAGCTTGATGGTGCGTGTGGGAGGAGGAGGCGTGGCCTCACCTGTTGCTGTCGTGGGAGGAGTCCAGCGGCGGCGACTGAGCGAAGCCCACGCCCGCCTCCCAGATGTGCTCGCAGCTGTCAATCAACTTTGTGTCAACTTCCTGTGGCGGACATTGTTAGCGGCTAACGTTAGCATGACATGGTCACATGGTCTGTAGCCGTGTTAACCAATTAGCACACAGAGTGGCCGCCATGTTTGCATCAACTCTACAAAGACCCTCCCCCTCGCCTTTGCAGTCTCCGCCCACTATCACCTGCTTAGTGAAGATAGCAGTTACGCTGATTATTTTTTTATCATACTAGCCAGCATGCTAATGGCTAGCTGGCAACTAGCACACTAATCCCCAGCTGGCAACTAGCATGCTAATCGCTAGCTGTCAACTAACACACTAATGACTTGCTGGCAACTAGCGAGCTAATCACTGACTGGCAACAGGTGCATTCATTGCGAGCTGGCACCTAGTATGCTAATCGCTAGCTGGCAATTAGCACACTAACCACTGACTGGCACCTAGCATGCTAATTGATAGCTGGCAAGTAGCCCACTAATCACTAACTGGCACCTAGCATGCTAATCGCTAGCTGACAACTGGGATGCTAATCGCTAGCTTGCAACTAGCATGCTAATCAATAGCTGGCAACGAGCATGCTAATAGCTAGCTGGCAACTAACACACTAATGACTTGCTGGCAACTAGCGAGCTAATCACTGACTGGCAACAGGTACATTCATTGCTAGCTGGCAACTAGTATGCTAATCGCTAGCTGGCAATTAGCACACTAACCACTAACTGGCACCTAGCATGCTAATTGATAGCTGGCAAGTAGCCCACTAATCACTAACTGGCACCTAGCATGCTAATCGCTAGCTGACAACTGGGATGCTAATCGCTAGCTTGCAACTAGCATGCTAATCAATAGCTGGCAACGAGCATGCTAATAGCTAGCTGGCAACTAACACACTAATGACTTGCTGGCAACTAGTGAGCTAATCACTGACTGGCAACAGGTGCATTCATTGCGAGCTGGCACCTAGTATGCTAATCACTAGCTGGCAATTAGCACACTAACCACTAACTGGCACCTAGCATGCTAATCACTAGCTGGCAACTAGCATGCTAAATTGATAGCTGGCAAGTAGCCCACTAATCACTAACTGGCACCTAGCATGCTAATCGCTAGCTTGCAACTAGCATGCTAATCAATAGCTGGCAACGAGCATGCTAATAGCTAGCTGGCAACGAACACACTAATGACTTGCTGGCAACGAGCGAGCTAATCACTGACTGGCAACAGATGCATTCATTGCTAGCTGGCAGCCAGTATGCTAATCGCTAGCTGGCAATTAGCACACTAACCACTAACTGGCACCTAGCATGCTAATTGATAGCTGGCAAGTAGCCCACTAATCACTAACTGGCACCTAGCATGCTAATCGCTGGCTGACAACTGGGATGCTAATCGCTAGCTTGCAACTAGCATGCTAATCAATAGCTGGCAACGAGCATGCTAATAGCTAGCTGGCAACTAACACACTAATGACTTGCTGGCAACTAGCGAGCTAATCACTGACTGGCAACAGATACATTCATTGCTAGCTGGCAACTAGTATGCTAATCGCTAGCTGGCAATTGGCACACTAACCACTAACTGGCACCTAGCATGCTAATTGATAGCTGGCAAGTAGCCCACTAATCACTAACTGGCACCTAGCATGCTAATCGCTGGCTGACAACTGGGATGCTAATCGCTAGCTTGCAACTAGCATGCTAATCAATAGCTGGCAACGAGCATGCTAATAGCTAGCTGGCAACTAACACACTAATGACTTGCCGGCAACGAGCGAGCTAATCACTGACTGGCAACAGGTGCATTCATTGCGAGCTGGCACCTAGTATGCTAATCGCTAGCTGGCAATTAGCACACTAACCACTAACTGGCACCTAGCATGCTAATTGATAGCTGGCAAGTAGCCCACTAATCACTAACTGGCACCTAGCATGCTAATCGCTGGCTGACAACTGGGATGCTAATCGCTAGCTTGCAACTAGCATGCTAATCAATAGCTGGCAACGAGCATGCTAATAGCTAGCTGGCAACTAACACACTAATGACTTGCTGGCAATGAGCGAGCTAATCACTGACTGGCAACAGGTGCATTCTTTGCTAGCTGGTAACTAGCATGCTAATCGCTAGTTGGCTACTAGCACACTAATTACCAGCTGTCAACTAGTTTCCTCATCGCTAGCTGGCAAGTAGCACACTAATTACTAGCTGTCAACTAGTATGCTAATTGCTATCTTGCAATTAGCACGCTAATTGCTACCTGGCAACATAGCAAGCTATTTGCTAGATGGCAAACTGGCACGCTGAGGGTTAGCCTAGCTTAGCATAAGAGCGCCCACCTGTGCGCTGGTCTTGATGGTGAAGTGAGGACAGAAGAGAAGGTCAGCGATGGCGAGCAGGAGGGACTCGGCGAGGGGCCGACCTTCATCAGCATCAGCATCATCTTCCTCCTGAACACATGGAGCGATGTGATTGGTCCACAGCAGCCTGTGACATCACTCAAATCATTTAAGTGGGCGGAGTCACAAACAGCCATCTCTGTGTCTGGACTCTTTGATGGGCTGCTGGGGGCGGGGACAATACAAGCAGTGTCCCCGCCCCCTCATGCAGGTAACCCGGGACCCCGCTGGACATTCCAGAACCTTCTCTGCAGGTATACCTCAGTCCTGGCGGCGCCGGGCACGCTGGACCAGAAGAAGCCGCGCCAGTCGGCGTCCTCGTAGATGAAGGGCAGGACGCGGGTCAGCAGCCGCGTGCAGTTCAGGACCACCTGCCGCTCCCCGGGGGAGGGGCAGCCGCACTCCGCGCCTCGGACCAGCTTCTCCACGGCCTGCGGGACAGGAAGTGACGTCATCACACACACACCCCCCCGCCACGCCGCGCACCTATGTGACGTCTCACCTTGTAGCACAGCGTGGCCAAGTTGGACGGAGACTCCTCCCTCACGGCTCGGATCTCCGCCGCCGGGACCAGAGCGAAAACGTCCTGGACCGAGGTCGACGTGTCAGACCAGAACTGGTCCCAAAACGTGTCGTCCGACGCGTCCACGGCCTGAACACACACACACACACACGTCATCACGTGACACAATCACGCAGGTGACGGCCAGAAGTTAAGGAGTGACGTCACACCCTACATATATATATAAATATATATATAATATGAAGACCAGAACCGCCAATAAAAGGTGACTTTTCCGGTTCCGGCGGTGTTTTGGACCGTCTGGGCTGAGGTCCGAGCTGCCATCTGGAAGCGAGCGAGCGTCGCCGCGAGGAGAGCGCGCGTGTCAAAGTTACCTTTTGGCGCCAACACAGCAAGGTCTCACCTGAGTTCTGGTGGTGAGTTGGATCACCGCCTTCCGGAAGTGAAGTTTGCTGTCGCTGCCTCCCATGTTCGGTCCAACTTGTCCGCACCTTCCGAACCGGCTGCAGGGATGATGAGGCGTTCAGGGCTGGCTCGGACATTAGGCTGCTCGCACTGTTCCAACCTCCGCTTTTACAGCTTTTACAACAATGTTGTTTTTGATGTGCTAACAACACACCTGTAGTGACACACCTGTCCTCGCATGACTTTTTAATCACTTCTCTAATAATATCACATTTGACATCTTTAAGTGTAAAATGCAACTTTTGAGGTTCTTTTTTTTTTTTTTTTAAACAACAAACACTATTCGTTTGTAATTTAGAAGATATAAACATCGTAATTAAGTACAACATATAGAAAATATAAACAAATATATTGATGTATACACTTTTTTGGAGTGACTGCAAAGTCAACCTTCTGGATTCCGACCGCCAACGAACGCAGCATGATCCAAGCAGGAACTGTGCTGGAAGACTTCCGGGATCCCAAAGTACATATTTGACTTGCTCTGACGTCACCACTCAGCTTCTTCTCAGCGAGGACCGCGAACGCCTCATGTTGCTAAGGTCACGTGACGCTATCTGACTTCAAATGACTGTGGTGCGTTGTCATAGCAACAAAATAATCAAATGTGATCACGTGGTATTGTGATTAGCATCATCTCCTTATACGTCTCCTTATACGTCTCCTTATAAGTCTCCTTATATGTTTCCTTATAAGTCTCCTTATATGTTTCCTTATAAGTCTCCTTATATGTCTCCTTATAAGTCTGCTTATATGTTTCCTTATATGTTTCCTTATATATCTCCCTATAAGTCTCCTTATAAGTCTGCCTAGAAGTCTGCATATATGTTTACTTATATGTCTCCTTATAAGTCTGCTTATATGTTTAAGTCTCCTTATATGTTTCCTTATAAGTCTCCTTATATGTCTCCTTATGTTTCCTTATATGTCTCCTTATAAGTCTCCTTATAAGTCTCCTTATATGTTTCCTTATAAGTCTCCTTATAAGTCTGCTTATATGTTTCCTTATATGTTTCCTTATATATCTCCTTATAAGTCTCCTTATAAGTCTGCCTAGAAGTCTGCATATATGTTTACTTATGTCTCCTTATAAGTCTGCTTATATGTTTAAGTCTCCTTATATGTTTCCTTATAAGTCTCTTTTAAAGTCTCCTTATATGTCTCCTTATAAGTGTCCTTATAAGTCTCCTTATATGTTTCCTTATAAGTCTCCTTATAAGTCTGCTTATGTTTCCTTATAAGTCTCCTTATATGTTTCCTTATAAGTCTCCTTTAAAGTCTCCTTATATGTCTCCTTATAAGTGTCCTTATATGTTTCCTTATAAGTCTCCTTATAAATCTCCTTATGTTTCCGTATAAGTATCCTTATATGTTTCCTTATAAGTCTCCTTATAAGTCTCCTTATGTTTCCTTATATGTTTCCTTATATGTCTCCATATATGTTTCCTTACATGTTTCCTTATAAGTCTCCTTATATGTCTCCTTTATAAGTCTCCTTATGTCTCCTTGTATGTCTCCATAAAAGTCTCCATATAAGTCTCCTTATGTTTCCTTATATGTCTCCTTATAAGTCTCCTTATATATCTCCTTATAAGTCTCCATATAAGTCTCCATATAAGTCTCCTTATAAGTCTCCTTATATATCTCCTTATAAGTCTCCTTATAAGTCTCCTTATAAGTCTCCTTATATGTCTCCATATAAGTCTCCTTATAAGTCTCCTTATATGTCTCCATATAAGTCTCCTTATAAGTCTCCATATGTTTCCTTATAAGTCACCTTATATGTCTCCTTATAAGTCTCCTTATAAGTCTCCATATGTTTCCTTATATGTCTCCTTATAAGTCACCTTATATGTTTCCTTATATGTTTCCTTATGTCTCCTTATATGTCTCCTTATATGTCTCCTTATACGTCTCCTTATACGTCTCCTTATATGTCTCCTTATATGTCGCCTTATATGTCGCCTTATAAGTCTCCTTATAAGTCTCCTTATATGTCTCCTTATATGTCTCCTTATATGTCTCCTTATAAGTCTCCTTATGTCTCCTTATATGTCTCCTTATATGTCTCCTTATAAGTCTCCTTATACGTCTCCTTATATGTCTCCTTATATGTTTCCTTATACGTCCCCTTATATGTCTCCTTATTTGTCTCCTTATAAGTCTCCTGATAAGTCTCCTTATATGTCTCCTTATATGTCTCCTTATAAATCTCCTTATGTCTCCTTATATGTCTCCTTATATGTCTCCTTATTTGTCTCCATATAAGTCTCCTTATATGTCTCCTTATAAGTCTCCATATAAGTCTCCATATAAATCTCCTTATGTCTCCTTATAAGTCTCCTTATACGTCTCCATATGTTTCCTTATATGTCTCCATATGTTTCCTTATATGTCTCCTTATATGTCTCTTTATATGTCTCCTTATAAGTCTCCTTATATGTCTCCTTATATGTCTCCTTATATGTCTCCTTATAAGTCTCCTTATAAGTGTCCTTATACGTTTCCTTATATGTCTCCTTATATGTCTCCATATAAGTCTCCTTATATCTCTCCTTATATGTCTCCTTTTATGTTTCCTTATATGTTTCCTTATATGTCTCCTGATATGTCTCCTTATAAATCTCCTTATAAGTGTCCTTATACGTTTCCTTATATGTCTCCTTATATGTCTCCATATAAGTCTCCTTATATCTCTCCTTATATGTCTCCTTATATGTTTCCTTATATGTTTCCTTATATGTCTCCTTATATGTCTCCATATAAGTCTCCTTATATCTCTCCTTATATGTCTCCTTATATGTTTCCTTATATGTTTCCTTATATGTCTCCTGATATGTCTCCTTATAAGTCTCCTTATAAGTCTCCTTATATGTCTCCATAAAAGTCTCCATGTATGTCTCCTTATATATCTAATGGAATCACTAGAAGGCAAATATGCTAATTGCTAGCTGACTTGCTGGCAACTAGCACACTAACTACTAGCTGGCAACTAGCCTACTAATTACTAGCTGGCAACTAACTACTAGCTGGCAACTAGACCACTAACTACTAGCTGGCAACTAGCCCACTAATTACTAGCTGGCAACTAACTACTAGCTGGCAACTAGACCACTAACTACTAGCTGGCAACTAGCCCACTAGCTACTAGCTGGTAACTAGCCCACTAACTACTATCTGGCAACTAGCCCACTAACTACTAGCTGTCAACTAGCACACTAACTACTAGCTGGTGAGCTGTTTGCTGTCTGACAACTAGTGAATATGGTTACTTGGGTGTTATTTTGGATTCAAGACACAGATGTGTCAGAGTCTTAAATACAACATCACAACATTGAAATGTATCAGGAATTGATTAAGACTGGAGGCAGCTCAAACTTATTTTGATGCAATCTCCTTTTTATGATTGTGTAACATGTTTATGTTGGTCGCAGGCAACACACACAATGTCACTGAGGCCATTGGAAACTTTGCACAAACAATCACTCAAAACCCTTGAGTGAAAAGCACAACACCACTTCACTGTTTAGTTCTACAAAAATATAGATTGTTAAATGTAGATAACATTCAAAGATTAGCATCAATAAGAATGGCCCATCCAATCCTAAATAAGACTGCACCAGCGCCACTTAAGCACTTTGTCCAGTGGACATGTGCTGTGACAAGTAGAAACACAGGAGTGTCCACCAGGGGGCAGTGTAGCGTACTCACATGTAAAAGCTCTTTTGCACAATCAGCCTGTTCATATAAAGCATCAAGGAATGGAACCACCTCACAACAAACTTCAAAAACTGTGAGTGCAAAACAAACAAGTGCTGTGTGAGGACTGTGGGATTGTGGTCTCAGTGCACATGTGGCTCCTCCTCCGGGACTCCGCCCACATCTTTACATGCTGCGAGGACGCCATGACGAGCAGGAGCGTTTTCATCCTGGCGTTGGCGGTGCTGTCAGCAGGCGGCGCTGTAAGGACTCGTGTCTTCTTCTGGTCTTCTCTTTTCCCTTTGGTCAACCTTTCCTGTCCCGGTCTCAGGGCTCGTCGAGGGAAGACAGAAGGCGGCGTGCGGTTCTGTCGTCGTTGTGGAGCTCAGGTGAGCGAGTACCGAGGCGCGACTAGTCCCAACTTGCAAGGCCCAGAAGCAGGAATGAGTCCGCCGCTGTGGTTAACCAGAGCGTGCTGTGATCCGTTAGCAGGGTTCTGTCACAACGGAGGCACGTCGGTCCCGAGCCTGACGACGGGCCAGCACATGTTCTGCTTGTGTGCTGAAGGTTTTGAAGGAACCTTCTGTGAAACAGGTCCACGACCACCCAGTACCATCAGTGCGCTCGTCTCTAGACACGCTAACCCGCCTGTCTCCGAGCAGCCACCGGCGCCGCCGACTGCTACGAGGGCGTCGGACTCTATTACCGAGGTTTTCGGTCTACGTCGGAGAGCGGCCGGCCGTGTGAGGACTGGGACTCTGAGTCCAGGAAGCGCTTCCTGACCTCGGATGTCGAAGCCGGCAGACACAACTACTGCAGGTCGGGAACCAGTCTCCGTGGTAACCACACCCTAGCACCACGAGGAGAGTCTTAGAACGTCCATAGAAGATTCTGAACTTTGCAATCTTTTATGGACGCTCCAAAGGGCTCTGGACGAACTGAAGGGTTCTGTCTCCCTCAGGAATCTGCACTACAAGCGGCAGCCATGGTGTCACGTGTGGAAGGACCAGCAGCTGCTCTGGGAATACTGTGACATTCCTCGATGTGGCGACGGATGGGGTAAGTGGACGGACCATGACAGGACGTCAGTCGTCTTTGATTCTTTGCACTTGGCGACTTTCTTCAGCCTCCTCAAAAGTTGTTTTCTTTTAGTCAATCCTGCGACTCCACCCCCCAAGTCCACCGAGGCCCCTGGGCCAGGTAAGCTCCGCCTCGTCCTCGTAAACCTTGCCCAGAAAAGGTAAGTCCCTCCCCCTGTCGAGCAGCAGCGTGGACGTGCGGCCAGCGCTCCCGAAGAAAGCAGATGAGGATCGTGGGCGGGGCTGTGGCCTCGGTGGAGTCGCACCCGTGGGTGGCAGCCATCTTCTGGCGCAGCAAATCCAAGGAGAAGGTGTTTCGTTGCGGGGGGAGTTTGATCTCCAGCTGCTGGGTCCTCACTGCCGCTCACTGCTTCCCTGATGGGTAGGACATGACATCACTTCCTGTTACGGCAGGTGCTCCACTGCACACTTCCTTTCTTACAGCTCTCAGAATAAACAGAACCGATTCCGGGTCATTCTGGGCAAGAGCTCCCTGAACGAGAGTGACCAGGCCCTGGAACAAACCTTCAGGGTGGAGAAGATCATCGTACACGCGGACTTCGACAACCGGGAGGGAAACTACGACAACGATTTGGGTGAGTTGGCCGGAAGATTCCGTTGGTATGTCGGTATTGTGACCAGACTGATGTCTCGCAGCGCTCATCGAACTCAAGTCCAAGAGAGGTCGTTGTGCACAGCAGAGTCACGGCGTCAAGTCCATCTGCCTTCCTCCGCCGGGCCAGAATCTTCCGCCGGGTTTCGCCTGCGAGATCGCCGGCTTTGGCAAGGAGAAGCACGGTGAGCGGCGGGTCGGTGGACTTTCAGGTTCACGTGCGTTCCGTTGATCCGGTGTGCTGGTTCCCAGGCTTGTGGTACCACTCCCAGAACCTGCGCTCGGCCCAAGTGGACCTGCTGGCCGACAGCGTGTGTCGTCAAGACGATCACTATGGCAACAAGATCAGCGACAATATGTTGTGTGCGGCTCGGCCCGACTGGAGCCAGGACGCCTGTGAGGTACGTCCGAACACTGCAACTGACCGTGGACTCGTCTTGATGCCGGCTTGTGGTCAGGGGGACTCGGGGGGACCGCTGGCGTGCCAAGTGGGCCGCCACTTCTTCCTGTTCGGAGTCATCAGTTGGGGCGAAGGATGCGCCAAGGAGTTGCGTCCTGGCGTCTACACCCGAGTCAGCAACTACAACCGCTGGATCCAGGACCACACCCGCCATACTGGAGACCTCCTCACTCACTAGTCGGCTTGGCAACCACCAAATATTCACACATTCATATATACATGTATCTATACATTCATATATCCATACATTCGTATATCCATAGATTCATGCATTCATATATCCATACATTCATACATCCATACATTCGTATATTAATACATTCATACATTCATGTATTCATACATTCATATACCCATACATTCGTATATTAATACATTCGTATATCCATACATCCATATATGCATACATTCATATATTCATACATTCATATATTCATATATCCATACATTCATATATTAATGCATTCATATATTCATACATTCATATATCCATACATTCGTATATTAGTACATTCGTATATTCATACATTCATATATCCATACATTCATATATTCATACATTCGTATATTACATTCATATATTCATACATTCATGTATTCATATATCCATACATTCATATATTAATGCATTCATATATCCATACATTTGTATATTATTACATTCATACATTCATATATTCATATATCCATACATTCGTATATTAGTACATTCGTATATTCATACATTCATATATCCATACATTCGTATATTAATACATTCATATATTCATACATTCATATATTCATACATTCATATATCCATACATTCGTATATTAATATATTCATACATTCATATATACATACATCTATATACTAAAATATTAATACATTCACATATTAATACATTCATATATCAATACCTTCATACATTCATATACTAATACATTCACATATTCATACATTCATATATCAATACACTCATATATTCACAGATCCATACATTCATACATTCATATATACACACACATATATATTGATACATTAATATGCTAATACATTCTTATAAAAATACATTCATATATTCATACATTCAAAAATTCATACATTCATGCATTCATCCTCTGCTTGGTTTTTGTGGGTTCTGTCTTTGAGGTCCAATAAAGATGATTTTTCTTCACCCAGTTTTTTGACATCAAGGTTCATACGGCTGCATCATATTTAATACTTTTTATTTTGTACTTCATACTTCATATTTCATACTTCATACTTTTTATTTTGTAATTCATACTTTATACTTCATATTTCATACTATTTTACTTCATACTTCATATTTTATACTTCATATTTCATATTTTGTACTTCATACCTCATATTTTATACTTCATATTTCATACTTCATACTTCATATGTTATACATCTTATTTCATAATTCATACTTCATATTTTATACTTCATACCTTATACTTCATATTTCATACTTCATATGTCATGCTTTATAACTTATACATCATATTTTATATATCATAATTCAAATTTCATATTTTATCATTCATATTTTATACATCAAACATCATATTTCATATTTTTTTCTTCATATTTCATACATCATACTTCATGCTTCATATTTAATACTTCATTTGTCATATTTAATATTTCATATTTGTCATATTTTATACTTCATTTTCATACTTTAGATGTCATACTTGATGTAGAGAATATTTTTGTCCACTAGAGGGCAGTGTCATCATTGTGTTTTCATGTCCGAGACAGAGGGTTGTTTGGTGTGTGTGTGTGTGTGTGTGTGTGTGTGTGTGTGTGTGTGTGTGTGTGAGTGTGTGTGTGTGTGTGTGTGTGTGTGTGTGTGTGTGTGTGTGTGTGTGTGTGTGTGTGTGTGTGTGTGTGTGTGTGTGTGTGTGTGAGTGTGTGTGTGTGTGTGTGTGTTTTAGCGTGTGTGTTTGTTTGTGATAAAATGTGTGTGTGTGTGTGTGTGTGTGTGTGTGTGTGTGTGTGTACGTGTTTTTTCGTGTGTGGTTTTTGGGTTAAAATTTGTGTGTGTGTGTTTGTTTGTGTTAAAATGTGTGTGTGTGTGTTTGTGTTTTAGCAAGTGTGGTTTTTGAGTTAAAATGTGTGTGTGTGTGTGTGTGTGTGTTTGTGTTTTAGCGTGTGTGTTTGTTTGTGTTAAAATGTGTGTGTGTGTGTTTGTGTTTTAGCAAGTGTGCTTATTTGTGTTAAAATGTGTGTGTGTGTGTACGTGTGTGTGTGTTTGTGTTTTAGCGTGTGTGTTTGTTTGTGTTAAAATGTGTGTGAGTGTGTGTGCGTTGATTTGTGTTAAAATGCGTGTGTGTGTTTGTGTTTGTGTTTTAGCGTGTGTGTTTGTTTGGGTTAAAATGTGTGTCTGTGTGTGTGTGTGTGTTTGTGTTAGCGTGTGTGTTGATTTGTGTTAAAATGCGTGTGTGTGTGTGTTAGTGTTTTAGCGTGTGTGTTTGTTTGTGTTAAAATGTGTGTGTGTGTGTGTTTGTGTTTTAGCAAGTGTGGTTTTTGGGTTAAAATTTGTGTGTGTGTGTGTGTGTGTGTGTGTGTGTGTGTGTGTGTGTGTGTGTGTGTGTGTGTGTGTGTGTGTGTTTGTGTTTTAGCGTGTGTTTGTTTGTGTTAAAATGTGTGTGTGTGTGTTTGTGTTTTAGCAAGTGTGGTTTTTGGGTTAAAATTTGTGTGTGTGTGTGTGTGTGTGTGTGTGTGTGTGTGTGTGTGTGTGTGTGTGTGTGTGTGTGTTTGTTTTTTAGGGTGTGTGTTTGTTTGTGTTAAAATGTGTGTGTGTGTGTTTGTGTTTTAGCAAGTGTGTTTATTTGTGTTAAAATGTGTGTGTGTGTGTGTGTGTGTACGTGTGTGTGTTTGTGTTTTAGCGTGTGTGTTTGTTTGTGTTAAAATGTGTGTGAGCGTGTGTGCGTTGATTTGTGTTAAAATGCGTGTGTGTGTTTGTGTTTGTGTTTTAGCGTGTGTGTTTGTTTGGGTTAAATTGTGTGTGTGTGTGTGTCTGTGTGTCTGCGTGTGTGTGTTCGTGTTAGCGTGTGTGTTGATTTGTGTTAAAATGCGTGTGTGTGTGTTTGTGTTTTAGTGTGTGTGTTTCTTTGTGTTAAAATGTGTGTGTGCGTGTTAGTTTGTGTTAAAATGTGTGTGTGTGTGTTTGTGTTAGTGTGTGTTTGTTTGTGTTAAAATGTGTGTGTGACTAAAAGCCAGGTGGGAGGAGCCACGAAGTGACAGGTGACACAACCTGTTCTACCTGCAAGCAGAACATCAGTTGGTTTTGTCTGCTCCAAGGACACGCCCCCTGTGGCGGCGTGGGCGTGGCCTGCACTATCCACTGCACGCTGAAGACCGGTCTCTGGTCACAAGGTCCTCTTCCTCCACGCCGCACACCTGTCCTCTTCCTCCACGCCGCACACCTGTCCTGTTCGTCCACGCCGCACACCTGTCCTCTCGCTCCACGCCGCCCAGCGCCCGTGTCAACATGCCTGAGACGGCGGAGTCGCACATGGTCAGCATGACCACCAACCGCAACTGCACGGTGGAGATGTGCAACGTCACCAGCTTCTTCTGCCTCACCAACCCCAAGTAAGTAAGGAAGTAAGTAAGTAAGTAAGTAAGTAAGTAAGTAAGTAAGTAAGTAAGGGTAAGTAAGTAAGTAAGTAAGTAAGTAAGGGTAAGTAAGTAAGTAAGTAAGTAAGTAAGTAAGTAAGTAAGTAAGTAAGTAGGTAAGTAAGTAAGTAAGTAAGTAAGGGTAAGTAAGTAAGTAAGGGTAAGTAAGTAAGGGTAAGTAAGTAAGTAAGTAAGTAAGTGTGTCGCCGGGTGTGCCCGCTAACGCCTCACCTTGCAGGGTCCACATGGAGAGCGGCTACCCCTACAGCCCCCCCCAGCCCACCGTGCGCACCGGCCACACCGAGCTGTGCTCCTTCACCAAAGACGACAACACGGCGTCGGGCGCGGTGGGCGTGCTCACCTACGAGCTCTTCCACATGCAACAGCGGCGCTGCACGGAGGTGGTGGCCCTCATGTTCTCCGTGCCCTTCGACTACACCTTCTACAAGAACTGGCTGGGCGTGGGCGTGTTCGAGCACGCCAGGCCCGTGGACCACAAGCTCTTCGACCACATGTACGAGCAGAAGGACTTCAAGAACTTCGTGCGCCACGAGGCCGACGGCTCGGGCGTGCTCTTCAAGGGCAGGGAGGTGGACGTGAGGGCCTGCATGTCCGACGAGGGCCGCGCCATCGTCAAGATGGAAGTCTACGACAGGATGGGCTGATGTCACAATAAAAGCCTCCGCTCACAATAAAAGCTTGACAAGAATGTCTGGGTGTGGTCTGTGATTCAACAACCTTTCACAATAAAAGCCTGAGCTAGACCAGGGAGGAGCTCAGAGTGAAGCCGCTGGGAGGAGCCAGGTGAGGTGGTCTGGCCATCTGGGCCACACCCACCATCATGTAACCACCACTTCAAATGATGTAGTGGGCCACTTTAAATGATGTAGTGGAACCCTTCAAATGATATAGTGGGCCACTTTAAATTATGCAGTGAAACCCTTCAAATGATGTAGTGGGCCAATTTAAATGATGTAGTGGCCCACTTTAAATTATGTAGTGGAACCCTTCAAATGATGTAGTGGGCCACTTTAAATTATGCAGTGAAACCCTTCAAATGATGTAGTGGGCCAATTTAAATGATGTAGTGGCCCACTTTAAATTATGTAGTGGAACCCTTCAAATTATGTAGTGGACCACTTCAAATGATGTAATGGGCCAATTTAGATGATGTAGTGGGCCACTTTAAATGATGTAGTGGCCCACTTTAAATTATGTAGTGGAACCCTTCAAATGATGTAGTGGGCCGAATTAAATGATGTAGTGGGCCAATTTAGATGATGTAGTGGACCACTTCAAATGATGTAGTGGGCCACATTAAATTAGGTAGTGGGCTACTTTAAATTATGTAGTGGGCCACCTTAAATGAAGTAGTGGGCCAAATTAAATGAAGTGCTGGGCCAATTTAAATGAAGTAGTGAGCCACTTTAAATGATGTAGTGGGCCACATTTAAAGGAAGTGGTGGGACACATTAAATGAAGTTGTAGGCCAAATTAAATGAAGTAGTGGGCCACATTAAATGAAGTAGTGGGCCAATTAAATTATGTAGGTAGTGGGTCACTTTAAATAAAGTAGTGGGCCACTTTAAATGAAGTGGTGGTCCACTTTAAATGAGGTAGTGGGCCACTTTAAATTATGTAGTGGAACCCTTCAAATGATGTAGTGGACCACTTCAAATGATGTAGTGGGCCAATTTAGATGACGTAGTGGGCCAATTTAAGTGATGTAGTGGCCCACTTTAAATTATGTAGTGGAACCCTTCAAATGATGTAGTGGGCCGAATTAAATGATGTAGTGGCCTTCTTTAAATTATGTAGTGGAACCCTTCAAATGATGTAGTGGGCCAATTTAAATGATGTAGTGGGCCAATTTAGATGATGTAGTGGGCCACTTTAAATGATGTAGTGGGCTACTTTAAATGATGTAGTGGGCCAATTTAATGATATAGTGGGCCGTATAAATTATGTAGTGGGCCAAATTAATGATGTAGTGGGCCGTTTTAAATGATGTAGTGGACCACTTCAAATGATGTAGTGGGCCACATTAAATTAGGTAGTGGGCTACTTTAAATTATGTAGTGGGCCACCTTAAATGAAGTAGTGGGTCAAATTAAATGAAGTGGTGGGCCAATTTAAATGAAGTAGTGAGCCACTTTAAATGATGTAGTGGACCACGTTTAAAGGAAGTGGTGGGACACATTAAATGAAGTTGTAGGCCAAATTAAATGAAGTAGTGGGCCAATTAAATGATGTAGTGGGCCAAATTAAATGATGTAGTGGCCCACTTTAAATTATGTAGTGGAACCCTTCAAATGATGTAGTGGGCCGAATTAAATGATGTAGTGGCCCTCTTTAAATTATGTAGTGGAACCCTTCAAATTATGTAGTGGGCCAATTTAGATGATGTAGTGGGCCACCTTAAATTATGTAGTGGGCTACTTTAAATTATGTAGTGGGCCAATTTAATGATGTAGTGGGCCGTTTAAATTATGTAGTGGGCCGATTTAAATGATGTAGTGGGCCAATTTAGATGATGTAGTGTACCACTTCAAATGATGTAGTGGGCCACCTTAAATTAAATAGTGGGCTACTTTAAATTATGTAGTGGGCCACCTTAAATGAAGTAGTGGGCCAAATTAAATGAAGTGGTGGGCCAATTTAAATGAAGTAGTGAGCCACTTTAAATGATGTAGTGGGCCACATTTAAAGGAAGTGGTGGGCCACATTAAATGAAGTAGTGGGCCACTTTAAATGAAGTAGTAGGCCACCTTAAATGAAGTAGTGGGCCACATTAAATGAAGTAGTGGGACAATTAAATGATGTAGGTAGTGGGTCACTTTAAATAAAGTAGTGGGCCACTTTAAATGAAGTGGTGGTCCACTTTAAATGAGGCAGTGGGACAATTTAAATTAAGTAGTGGGCCACATTAAATGAAGTTGTGGGCCACATTAAATGAAGTAGTGGGCCAATTAAATGATGTAGGTAGTGGGCCACATTAAATGAAGTAATGGGCCACTTTAAATGAAGTTGTGGGCCAAATTAAATGAAGTGGTGGGCTACTTTAAATGATGTAGGTAGTGGGCCAATTTAAATGAAGTAGTGGGCCAAATTAAATAAAGTAGTGGGCTACTTTAAATTATGTAGTGGGCCACCATAAATTATGTAGTGGGCCACATTAAATTATGTTTTGGCCCACTTAAAATTACATAGTGGAACCCTTCAAATGATGTAGTGGGCCAACATAAATTATGTAGTGGGCCACCTTAAATTATGTATTGGCCCACTTAAAATTACGTAGTGGAACCCTTCAAATGATGTAGTGGGCCACTTCAAATAATGTCGTGGGCCACATTAAATTATGTAGTGGGCTATTTTAAACTATGCAGTGGGCCACTTTAATTGAAGTAGTGGGCCAAATTAAATGAAGTGGTGGGCCACTTTAAATGAAGTAGTGGGCCACATTATTTTATTTTTTTATTTTTATTTTTATTTTTTATTTTTTTATGTCCTGTCCAGCTTCTCAGGCAAATCATATAGTTGATGTAGATGCCCATGTCGGCTGTTCACATTTACTTTACAAAAGAGAAGTGTAGGATACTTCTCTTGTTGCCTTATTTGTATTTGACTTTATTAAATGTATTTATATTATCATTTAGTGCAGCCGGGCCGGAGCAGGAGGGGATAGAAAGAGAAAAAAAAAGAAGACAGAGGGGGAAATTGTGGGGACAAGAGGGGGATTAGACAGAGAGACAAAAACAACAACAGCAAACAACAACAACAACAACAATAGAGCAACATCAGCAAATATGACATGTACAAATCTGATGGTAAAAGTAATAGCAAATAAGCAGTTAGCGAAAAATAAAAAATAATACAGAAATAACAATGAGCATTATTACACTACAAATGGATCAATACAAATACCAATAGAAATAGCGCTATTGATAATGAACAATACCAATAATTTACCTTTATTATCAACAATACAGTTGTTTAAATGCAACAATACATATACGTAATGATAACTTGAGATACGAAAGAATGCAGAAAAATGGAGGGGGAGAAAGAGAAGCAACCTACATTAACCTTGTAGATTGTTATAGTCACAATAGGTTAAGCTTTGTCAGTGTGCCATGTGCTACACCCAGTTTACCCTAGGGCAACAACGTTAATATATGTTTGATGAAACCTGATTATGTGCATGAGTGTAAGTATGCATATGTACTTGTATATGTACAGAATGTGTATATGTGTTTGTACAATGAATGTATATGTACAGAATGTGTATATGTGTTTGTACAGTGAATGTATATGTACAGAATGTGTATATGTGTTTGTACAGTGAATGTATATGTACAGAATGTGTATATGTGTTTGTACAGTGAATGTATATGTACAGAATGTGTATATGTGTTTGTACAGTGAATGTATATGTACAGAATGTGTATATGTGTTTGTACAGTGAATGTATATGTACAGTATGTGTATGTGTATGTTTGTATATTGAATGTGCGTGTGGATGTACGAACATTAGGTAGGTAAATATGTACTGTATTTGTGTATGTATGTGGGAGCGTAGGTACCTATGTACGTATGTGAGCATATGTGAATTTGCATGTACAATACATTCGACTCCCAGAGTGCGTGGGAGCCAGAGCACGGCCCCATCACCCCCGAGAGCCCAACCCACAAACAGGAGGCGTGGTGCCCAGGGAACCAGGGACCACCGCCCCCACGCAGCCAAGCCGGCCAGCGACAGGAACCCCAGAGCCCGACCCACCGTACCGCCCACAAGGGCCAGCAGCAGGCCGCAGACAGACGCACCCGGCAGAGGACAGGGCACGAGAAAAGCAGGGGACAGCCAGACCCCAAGCCAGCGAGAGACCACACCCCACACGGGCAGAAAGGCGAGACGCCCCGCCCGAGGGACCCAGAGACTCCCCGCAACCGGACGGGAAGACCGCCCCCGCCCCACCGGCAACCGGGCCCCCACGAGCCCACCCCCCACCCCCGGAGAGCGCGGCGAGGCCAGCCCCCGGCCACCCCACCCAAACCAAACCGGCCGCCGCAGGACCACCCAGGCACAGGGCCACGGGAACCACCCACCCCACCCGCAGGGACCCCAACGATGGAGATGGAACAACCAGCAACCGCCCCGCCGAGCCCCCCCCCTGAGGGAGGGGAAAATTAAAAAATAATATTAATAAAATATATTAAAAAATAAATAAATAAATAAATAAATTAATTAATTAATTTAAAAAAAAAAGAATTAAAAGAATTAAAAGTGGGCCACATTAAATGAAGTAGTGGGCCACATTAAATTATGTAGTGGGCCACATTAAATTATGTCGTGGGCTATTTTAAACTATGCAGTGGGCCACTTTCAATGAAGTAGTGGGCCACATTAAATGAAGTAGTGGGCCAAATTAAATGAAGTTGTGGGCAATTTTTAAATGAAGTCGTGGGCCACATTAAATGAAGTAGTGGGCCACAATAAATGAAGTAGTGGGCCAAATTAAATGAAGTAGTGGGCCACATTAAATGAAGTAGTGGGCTACTTTAAATTATGTAGTGGGCCACCATAAATTATGTAGTGGGCCACCTTAAATTATGTATTGGCCCACTTAAAATTACGTAGTGGAACCCTTCAAATTATGTAGTGGGCCACCTCAAATAATGTCGTGGGCCACATTAAATTATGTAGTGGGCTATTTTAAACTATGCAGTGGGCCACTTTAATTGAAGTAGTGGGCCAAATTAAATGAGGTGGTGGGCCACTTTAAATGAAGTAGTGGGCCACATTAAATGAAGTAGTGGGCCACATTAAATTATGTAGTGGGCCACATTAAATTATGTCGTGGGCCACATTAAATTATGTCGTGGGCTATTTTAAACTATGCAGTGGGCCACTTTCAATGAAGTAGTGGGCCACATTAAATGAAGTAGTGGGCCAAATTAAATGAAGTTGTGGGCAATTTTTAAATGAAGTCGTGGGCCACGTTAAATGAAGTAGTGGGCCAAATTAAATGAAGTTGTGGGCCACTTTAAATGAAGTAGTGGGCCACATTAAATGAAGTAGTGGGTCAGTTTAAATGAAGTAGTGGGCCACATTAAATGAAGTAGTGGGCCACATTAAATGAAGTAGTGGGCCAAATTAAATGAAGTTGTGGGCCACATTAAATGAAGTGGTGGGCCAATATAAATGAAGTAGTGGGCCACTTTAAATGAAGTAGTGGGCCACATTAAATGAAGTAGTGGGTCAGTTAAATGATGTAGTGGGCCACATTAAATGAAGTGGTGGTTCAATATAAATGAAGTAGTGGGCCACTTTAAATGAA
>NC_084579.2:1429145-1456645 GCF_033978685.3 Nerophis lumbriciformis | reverse complement strand
ATGATGACAATAATGTTGACAATAATGATGACAATAATGATGACAATAATGATGACAATAATGTTGACAATAATGATGACAATAATGATGACAATAATGATGACAATAATGATGACAATAATGTTGACAATAATGATGACAATAATGATGACAATAATGTTGACAATAATGATGACAATAATGTTGACAATAATGATGACAATAATGATGACAATAATGATGACAATAATGATGACAATAATGATGACAATAATGATGACAATAATGTTGACAATAATGATGACAATAATGATGACAATAATGATGACAATAATGTTGACAATAATGATGACAATAATGATGACAATAATGATGACAATAATGATGACAATAATGTTGACAATAATGATGACAATAATGATGACAATAATGTTGACAATAATGATGACAATAATGATGACAATAATGATGACAATAATGTTGACAATAATGATGACAATAATGATGACAATAATGATGACAATAATGATGACAATAATGTTGACAATAATGATGACAATAATGTTGACAATAATGATGACAATAATGATGACAATAATGATGACAATAATGTTGACAATAATGATGACAATAATGATGACCATAATGTTGACAATAATGTTGACAATAATGTTGACAATAATGATGACAATAATGATGACAATAATGTTGACAATAATGATGACAATAATGTTGACAATAATGTTGACAATAATGTTGACAATAATGTTGACAATAATGATGACAATAATGGTGACAATAATGATGACAATAATGATGACAATAATGATGACAATAATGATGACAATAATGGTGACAATAATGTTGACAATAATGATGACAATAATGATGACAATAATGATGACAATAATGTTGACAATAATGATGACAATAATGATGACAATAATGTTGACAATAATGATGACAATAATGTTGACAATAATGATGACAATAATGTTGACAATAATGTTGACAATAATGATGACAATAATGATGACAATAATGTTGACAATAATGTTGACAATAATGTTGACAATAATGATGACAATAATGATGACAATAATGTTGACAATAATGATGACAATAATGATGACAATAGTGTTGACAATAATGATGACAATAATGTTGACAATAATGATGACAATAATGATGACAATAATGATGACAATAATGGTGACAATAATGATGACAATAATGATGACAATAATGATGACAATAATGATGACAATAATGATGACAATAATGTTGACAATAATGATGACAATAATGATGACAATAATGATGACAATAATGATGACAATAATGATGACAATAATGATGACAATAATGTTGACAATAATGATGACAATAATGATGACAATAATGATGACAATAATGTTGACAATAATGATGACAATAATGTTGACAATAATGTTGACAATAATGATGACAATAATGGTGACAATAATGATGACAATAATGGTGACAATAATGTTGACAATAATGATGACAATAATGATGACAATAATGGCGGCAAAGGGCGGCACCTCCACTTCCTGTTGGCCCTCAGAGGCCGCCAGAACCTCTTGTGGCATTTCCTGCTTTGTTAAGTGCAATCTCTCACACACTTCCTGTTCCTACAGGAAGTTCAAGTGCAGAACTTTGGCGTCTCGCTAATGGCTTCACGCTGAAAGACGACAACCTCAACATCTTTAGCGTGTGGTCGCACGACACACAACATGGACAGGAAGTACACAACAAGCACACACTCACCAACGCTGACTTTGTGGTCAAACGCTCGCTGGGTGTGGCGGCCATCACACTTGTGTTGCAGCTTGAACGCTGGCTCAACTTTCACAACACAACACTCTGTCATACACAACACAACTAACAACACAACACTCTGTCATACACAACACAACTAACAACACAACACTCTGTCATACACAACACAACTAACAACACAACACTCTGTCATACACAACACAACTAACAACACAACACTCTGTCATACATAACACAACTAACAACACAACACTATGTCATACATAACACAACTAACAACACAACACTCTGTCACACACAACACAACTAACAACACAACACTCTGTCATACACAACACAACTAACAACACAACACTCTGTCATACACAACACAACTAACAACACAACACTCTGTCATACACAACACAACTAACAACACAACACTATGTCATACATAACACAACTAACAACACAACACTCTGTCACACACAACACAACTAACAACACAACACTCTGTCATACACCACACAACTAACAACACAACACTCTGTCATACACAACACAACTAACAACACAACACTCTGTCATACACAACACAACTAACAACACAACACTATGTCATACATAACACAACTAACAACACAACACAATGTCATACATAACACAACTAACAACACAACACTCTGTCATACATAACACAACTAACAACACAACACTCTGTCATACACAACACAACTAACAACACAACACTCTGTCATACATAACACAACTAACAACACAACACAATGCCATACACAACACAACTAACAACACAACACTCTGTCATACATAACACAACTAACAACACAACACTCTGTCATACATAACACAACTAACAACACAACACTCTGTCATACATAACACAACTAACACCACAACACTATGTCATACATAACACAACTAACAACACAACACTATGTCATACATAACACAACTAACAACACAACACTCTGTCATACACAACACAACTAACAACACAACACTATGTCATACATAACACAACTAACAACACAACACTCTGTAATACATAACACAACTAACAACACAACACTGTCATACATAACGATAAATGACACAACACTGTCATACATAACACAACTAACAACACAACACTCTGTCATACACAACACAACTAACAATACAACACTCTGTCATACATAACACAACTAACAACACAACACTCTGTCATACACAACACAACTAACAATACAACACTCTGTCATACATAACACAACTAACAACACAACACTCTGTCATACATAACACAACTAACAACACAACACTCTGTCATACATAACACAACTAACACCACAACACTATGTCATACATAACACAACTAACAACACAACACTATGTCATACATAACACAACTAACAACACAACACTCTGTCATACACAACACAACTAACAACACAACACTATGTCATACATAACACAACTAACAACACAACACTCTGTAATACATAACACAACTAACAACACAACACTGTCATACATAACGATAAATGACACAACACTGTCATACATAACACAACTAACAACACAACACTCTGTCATACACAACACAACTAACAATACAACACTCTGTCATACATAACACAACTAACAACACAACACTCTGTCATACATAACACAACACTCTGTCATACATAACACAACAACACAACACTCTGTCATACATAACACAACTAACAACACAACACTCTGTCATACATAACACAACTAACACCACAACACTATGTCATACATAACACAACTAACACCACAACACTATGTCATACATAACACAACTAACAACACAACACTATGTCATACATAACACAACTAACAACACAACACTATGTCATACATAACACAACTAACAACACAACACTCTGTCATACATAACACAACTAACAACACAACACTCTGTAATACATAACACAACTAACAACACAACACTCTGTCATACATAACGATAAATGACACAACACTGTCATACATAACACAACTAACAACACAACACTATGTCATACATAACACAACTAACAACACAACACTATGTCATACATAACACAACTAACAACACAACACTCTGTAATACATAACGATAAATGACACAACACTCTGTCATACATAACACAACTAACACCACAACACTATATCATACATAACACAACTAACAACACAACACTATGTCATACATAACACAACTAACAACACAACACTCTGTCATACACAACACAACTAACAACACAACACAATGTCATACATAACACAACTAACAACACAACACTCTGTCATACATAACACAACTAACAACACAACACTCTGTCATACACAACACAACTAACAACACAACACAATGTCATACATAACACAACTAACAACACAACACTCTGTCATACATAACACAACTAACAACACAACACTCTGTAATACATAACACAACTAACAACACAACACTCTGTCATACATAACGATAAATGACACAACACTATGTCATACATAACACAACTAACAACACAACACTATGTCATACATAACACAACTAACAACACAACACTATGTCATACATAACACAACTAACAACACAACACTCTGTAATACATAACGATAAATGACACAACACTCTGTCATACATAACACAACTAACACCACAACACTATATCATACATAACACAACTAACAACACAACACTATGTCATACATAACACAACTAACGACAGAACACTCTGTCATACATAACACAACTAACAACACAACACTCTGTAATACATAACGATAAATGACACAACACTCTGTCATACATAACACAACTAACAACACAACACTCTGTCATACATAACACAACCAACAACACAACACTCTGTCATACATAACACAACTAACAACACAACACTCTGTAATACATAACACAACTAACAACACAACACTGTAATACATAACACAATAAATAACACAACCTTCTCAATAAATGACACAATAACTAACATAACACTCTGTACTTCACAACACAATTAACAACACAACGCTCTGTAATACATAACAATAAATGACACAACACTTTGTAATATATAACACAATAAATAACACAACACTCTTGAGCAATTACACAATAACAAACATAACACCCTGTAACACATAACACAATAAATAACAGAGATTGTTAGACACTAAGTGTTCATTTAGCTGCTGTGCAACATTTTGGAGGTAAAGGGAAGGTGTGACACCGACCGGTAGTTTACCATGAGGTCAGAATGGAGGTTAGGTCTTTTGAGCAGAGGATGAATAACCTTTTTTAAAAGCTAGGGGAACAGTGCCGGAGGAAAGTGATACGTTTATAATATTTAGCACTCATGGACCTAATAATACAAAGTTTCCCAGGAAGTGGGTCAAGTAAACATGTTGTTTGTTTTATCCCACTTACATGTCGTAATAGTTCCTCTAAAGTTATTTCATCAAAAAGAGAGAGACTATTTTGGAGGGCAGTATCCGTCGTAGATTCAGTCATATCTGTGTTCATACAACCCAGTTGGAACTGGTACACTTTAATCTCCTTTCTAATGACTTCAATTTTCTTATTAAAGAAATTCATAAAGTCATCTGCCGAGTGGGTGGAGCTATTGGGAGGAGTCCCTTGTTGGGTTAGCGATGCTACTGTACTAAACAAATATTTAGGATCGTTTTTTTTTAGGCGGATGAGATTAGAGTAGTAATTAGCTTTAGCTAAGGTAAGCATACGTTTATGAGTTATTAAAGTATCACTCCATGCTTGATGGAAAACCTCAAGTTTAGGACTTTTGTATTACCTGTAACGACTTGGTTGCATGGTTACGCACAGGTCGTTCTCCCAGGATGCAGACTAACAACTCCAGACCAAGCGTGCAGGTAGGAAATGATTTATTTGTATAAATCATGCAGGAAAAAACAGGTAAAAACAAAAGCGTGCCGATAGCACGGGAGGCAAAGCTAAGGAGGCTAGCGTGGGAGCTAGCATATAAACAAAAATTAAAAAACTATATCGTCGTTAGCTGTTGCGTGAGGCAAACAAGGAAACCAGACTAATTGTGGATATAAATAGCTTATTTGTGTAAGACCACAGCTATCAATTATAGTCTGGAGCGCTACGCACGGAGGAGGGTCTGATGAGGTATTCATATAGATATTAAAATCACCCATTATAATTATATTATGTGCATGCGTCACTAAATCAGTGACAAACTCTGAAAATGTACTGATAAAGTCCGAATAGGGTCCAGGGGGGCGCTAGATAACAGCCAGGTAGAGTGTGACAGACCTCATAGTGAGCACCTCAAATGATTGATATTTATTACTTAGGTCAGGGCCAAGGTTCATGTTTTCATTGGATATTAGTCCCACTTTCCTGACTTCTGCTGTGCTTTTTTGTGAACTTCTGGATCTGCCTCCCGGGAGCCTTTTGGCCATGGAGACCAGCTGCTGGGTCTCTGCCACACCAGAGTCTATTTGGAGAGACTGGAGGAGATGTGGATGAAGAAACAGGATTGTGGAGTGTGGAGAGACTGGAGGAGATGTGGATGAAGAGACAGGACTGCAGAGTTTGGAGAGACTGGAGGAGATGTGGATGAAGAGACAGGACTGCAGAGTTTGGAGAGACTGGAGGAGATGTGGATGAAGAGACAGGACTGCGGACTGTGGAGAGACTGGAGGAGATGTCGATGAAGAGACAGGACTGCAGAGTTTGGAGAGACTAGAGGAGATGTGGATGAAGAGACAGGACTGCAGAGTTTGGAGAGACTGGAGGAGATGTGGATGAAGAGACATGACTGCAGACTTTGGAGAGACTGGAGGAGATGTGGATGAAGAGACAGGACTGCAGAGTTTGGAGAGACTGGAGGAGATGTGGATGAAGAGACAGGACTGCAGAGTTTGGAGAGACTAGAGGAGATGTGCATGAAGAGACAGGACTGCAGAGTTTGGAGAGACTGGAGGAGATGTGGATGAAGAGACAGGACTGCGGAGTGTGGAGAGACTGGAGGAGATGTGGATGAAGAGACAGGACTGCAGAGTTTGGAGAGACTGGAGGAGATATGGATGAAGAGACAGGACTGTGGACTGTGGAGAGACTGGAGGAGATGTCGATGAAGAGACAGGACTGCAGAGTTTGGAGAGACTAGAGGAGATGTGGATGAAGAGACATGACTGCAGACTTTGGAGAGACTGGAGGAGATGTGGATGAAGAGACAGGACTGCAGAGTTTGGAGAGACTGGAGGAGATGTGGATGAAGAGACAGGACTGCAGAGTTTGGAGAGACTGGAGGAGATGTGGATGAAGAGACAGGACTGCAGAGTTTGGAGAGACTAGAGGAGATGTGGATGAAGAGACAGGACTGCAGAGTTTGGAGAGACTGGAGGAGATGTGGATGAAGAGACAGGACTGCGGAGTGTGGAGAGACTGGAGGAGATGTGGATGAAGAGACAGGACTGCAGAGTTTGGAGAGACTGGAGGAGATGTGGATGAAGAGACAGGACTGCAGAGTTTGGAGAGACTAGAGGAGATGTGGATGAAGAGACAGAACTGCAGAGTTTGGAGAGACTGGAGGAGATGTGGATGAAGAGACAGGACTGCAGAGTTTGGAGAGACTAGAGGAGATGTGGATGAAGAGACAGAACTGCAGAGTTTGGAGAGACTAGAGGAGATGTGGATGAAGAGACAGGACTGCAGAGCTGATGCTGAGCGCCGGGACAGACAAGCTTCACAGTGTCTCGGCTGAAGGAGCAGGTATCGGTCTCAGTCTCCTTGGACGCATCCTCGCTCATCCATGCAAACTGGACACTGGCCGACAGTTAGGGGGTCTCTTGGTTGCTTTGTTGGGTCTGCTCCTGTCTCTGGCCATGCTCCCCCCCACCCTAGCAGACGATGGCGTGGAACACCACCACAGTGTGTATGTTTTTATGTTGTTGTTTTACTTTTGTGTCTGTGTGTAGAAGTGGCACTACTGGGTTGGCAGCTGGTTGCAACAGCTCTGATCTTTTAATGTCCTTTGATGTTTCCCTCTTACACCCATGCTTATGTGTGCTATGGCTATGAGTTTTTTTTCTCCTTGGCCTCAGTCTGAATATCCCCATCTTTACCCAGCGTTTACCTGTTTGTCACCTTTTTTGTAAGGGACGCCGGAAGTTGGCAGACCCGTCAGCGATCCTGTTCTGTCTCCCTGTAATGTTTGATCCTGTTCTGTCTCCCTGTAATGTTTGATCCTGTTCTGTCTCCCTGCAATGTTTGATCCTGTTCTGTCTCCCTGTAATGTTTGATCCTGTTCTGTCTCCCTGCAATGTTTGATCCTGTTCTGTCTCCCTGTAATGTTTGATCCTGTTCTGTCTCCCTGTAATGTTTGTCTGATCATGAATGGGATTGTGCTGAAAATCTAATTTCCCCTCAGGGATTATTAAAATATTTATCATTCTGATTCTGATAACACAATAAACAACACAAGACTTGATGTTGTATACTTACTATATATGTATATATATATAATATATATATATATATATACACATATATATATATATATATATATATATATATATATATATATATATATATATATATATATATATATATATATATATATATATATATATATATATATATATATATATATATATATTTATATATATGTATGTGTGGGGAAAAAAATCACAAGACTATTTCATCTCTACAGGCCTGTTTCATGAGGGGTACCCTCAATCATCAGGAGATTTTAATGGGAGCATTCACATACCATGGTTTATATAGGGCACAGAGTGGGTGGGTACAGGCTGGCCTAGGGGCGTGGTGATTGGCTCATGTGTTACCTAGGAGGTGTTTCCGTCTATGGCGGCATGTTGTTACAATTTCGCTGCGCTTGTTGAGGGATGACAGGTCTGGACGGTAAATAATAAACAGTTTCTCTTTCAAGCATAGGTTGCATCTTTTATTACCACTATTGTAAGGTGTGCTGGATGCAAGAATTTGCCATGTTATTGAATATTCAACATTATTGTCTTTGAGGTCCCAAATGTGTTTGCTGAGTTCTGTGGTATTTCGCAGGTTTTTGTTCCTGAAAGAAGCCTTGTGATTGTTCCATCTGGTTTTGAATTCTCCCTCGGTTAATCCTACATATGTGTCGGATGTGTTAATGTCCTTGCGTATTACCTTAGATTGGTAGACAACTGATGTTTTGTAAGCACCCCCCGTTGAGAGGGCAATCAGGTTTCTTTCGACAGTTACAGCGTTTGTTGGTTTTGGAGTCGCTCTGTCTGGGGGCCGACGGCTCATTTGCAATTGTTTTGTTGTGGTTTGAGATGATTTGTCGTATATTGTTCATGCAGCTGTAGCTCAATTTAATGTTGTTCTTGTTGAATACTTTTCTTAGGGTGTTGTCTTTGGGAAAGTGTTTGTCAATCAGATTGAGGAATTTGTGTCCAATGTGTCCAATATATATTTATATATATATATATATATATATATATATATATATATATATATATATATATATATATATATATATATATATATATATATATATATATATATATATATATATATATATATATATATATATATATATATATATATCAGGAGATATAGTGTATATGTGGGTAGTGAGCCGGGGTGAGAAAAAGGTGAAGATGCAAAGACGTGTTCTGATTGGCTGAAAGACTTCATGAGTTGAAAAAGTGTTGAATGTTTTCTGCACATTCCTCCTGATCAGGTGATGCACGCACACTACACTCTCTTTTATACACCTCATTTTATACTAAACTTTATATTATCTTACACACTTTATACTACACACTTCATTCTTTACACTTTATACTACCCTTGATTTTACACACTTTATATGAAACACTTCACGTTATACATTTTATACTACACTTCATTTTATACACTTCATTTTATACACTTCATTTTATACACTTAATGGTACACTTTATACTCCACTTTATTCTTCTTTTTTACACTTAACTTTTAAACCACAGTACTCTATTTTCATACCACTTTACTCCACTTTTATACCCATTTTATTCCACCTTACTCAACAGTTTAGCCTTTTTACTGCACTGTTTCCTTCACTTCCACTCCACTTTTATCGCACTTTAACTTACCATTTTAATCAGCTTTACTCCATCCTTTATTTCACATTTTTAGTCCACTTTTATTTCACTTTACTCCACCTTTTTAACTCCACTTTTTCCCCTCTTTACTCCAATTTTATCCCACTTTACACCACATTTGTACTCCACTTGTGTCCCACTTCAGTCCACCCTTTCACGCCACTTTTTTACCCCTTTTTACTTAACTTTTATCCCACTTCACACCACCTTTTTACTCCACTTTATCCCACTTTACTCCACTTTTTACTCTGCCTTTTGAACACTTTTATCCCACTTTTTACTCCACTTTTATCGTACTCTACGCCACCTTTTTACTCCACTTGTATCCCACTTTTTGAACACTTTTATCAAACTTTACTCCACCTTTTCCCTACTTAACTCCACTTTGCTGCACCTCTTCACTCCACTTTGATCCCCTTTTACCCCCAGTTTTCCCCACTTTACTCCACCTTTTTACCCCACATTTATCCCACTCTACTTCACCATTTCACTCCACTTTTACTCCACCTTTTCAACACTTTTATCCCACTTTATTTGACTTTTTAAGCCACATTCATCCCACTTCACACCACCTTTTTACTCTAGATTTTTCCTACTTTACTCCACATTTTTTGTCTACTTTCATCCCACTTTTCTCCACCTTTTACTTCGCCCTTTGAACACTTTTATCTAACGTGTCTCCACCTTTTTACTCCACCTATTTACTCCACCTATTGATCCCACCTTTTGAACACTTTTATCTAACGTGTCTCCACCTTTTTACTCCACCTATTGATCCCACCTTTTGAACACTTTTATATAACTTGACTCCACCGTTAGACTGCACCTATTACCTCCACCTTTTGCCTCCACCTTTTGCCTCCACCTTTTGATTGCACCTTTTGCCTCCACCTATTGCCTCCTCCATTCACCTCCACCTGTTGCCTCCACCTGTTGCCTCCTCCATTCACCTCCACCTTTTGCCTCCACCTATAGACTCCACCATTTGCCTCCACCTATCGCCTCGACCTTTTGACTCCACCCTTGGTCTCCACCTTTTGAAGGCGGCGGTGCAGAGGACGGAGCGTGTGATGGGGGAGGAGCTTGTGGACGTGTACGAGCTGGGCGCAGAGGACTACCTGGAGGCGTGGCTGGGTAGCGGCGAGGAGGACGGCGAGGGCGAGGGCGAGGACGAGGACGAGGACTGGTGCGAGGCGGGCGAACACGAGCGGACCATCAAGTTGTTCCAGACGTGTCTGTTGGCCGCCATCTTCCTCTTAGGCATGGCGGGAAACGCGGCGGTGATGGCGACGTTGGCGGCGCGGCGCCGCCTGCGCCGCACGACGGACATCTTCCTGTCGCAGCTGGCGCTGGCCGACGTGCTGCTGCTGCTCACGCTGCCGCTGCAGGTGGCGGATGTCAACCTGGGCTGGGTGTTCTCGGCGGCGGCGTGCAAGGCGGTGCGCGCCTGCTACGCCGTCAACACGTACAGCGGCCTGCTGCAGCTGGCGTGCGTGAGCGTGGATCGCTACGTGGCCGTCGCCCGGCCGCAGGACAAGCTGCGTCTGCATTCTCGGATGCTGGTGGCCGGGAAGATGGTGGCGGCGGGGGTGTGGCTGGTGGCGGCGCTCCTCAGTCTGCCCGAGCTCTTGTTCTCCGGCGTGTCGGGCTCGGGCGCCGACGCCTACTGCGGCATGCTGACTGGCGCAAAAGGGAAAATGGCCGCCGACGGAGCGGTCACCGCCGTCTTCGGACTCTCCTTCCTGGTGATGGCGGTGTGTTACTCTCTGGTGGCGCGCGTGTTGTGGGCGGGCTCTGCGGGGCGGGCCAGGCGCTGGCGCCATCAGCGCACCTTGAAGCTGATGGTGGCGCTGGTGCTGCTCTTCCTCGTCTTCCAGTTGCCGCACAGCGTGGTGCTGTCGCTCAAGATGGCCGCGCCGTTTTGTGCCCTGCTGCCGGAGTACGTCACGCGCACGCTGGCCTACGCCCGCTGCTGCCTCAACCCCGTCATGTACGTGCTGCTGGGCGTGCGCTTCCGCAACCAATTGCTGAAGCTCCTCCCACGTGGCGGCTGCCTCCGCGCGCGCAAGCAATGCCTGCAAGTTGACGGCCAGCAGGCCACGCCCCCTGAAATCCAGCTTTCATCCGGGGCCTGACGGCGTATGACATGATGTTATTATGTAATCTGATTACTTTCACATTGTAATGAGATTACTTGTTTTCATGTGTTCATTTGTTGCATCATAAATCTTCCTCTGCAGCAAAAGTTGTTGTCATGTGTCGCGTCACCACTAGAGGGCAGCAACGTGCCCAGTAGTCTTCAGTACTAACTAGGACACACAGTGTACTACTATACTGAAGTAGTACTAGGACACACGGTGTACTACTATACTGAAGTAGTACTAGGACACACGGTGTACTACTATACTGAAATAGTACTAGGACACACAGTGTACTACTATACTGAAATAGTACTAGGACACACAGTGTACTACTATACTAAGTTTTTCCACTTGTTTAAGTCGGGGTCCACGTTAATCAATTCATGGTAGTTGTACTACTATACTGAAGTAGTACTACCCGAGTACTTTAATTTAACCACGCTTGCTTCTGAAGAAACAGCAAAAACTTCAGTTTTCAGTTTCACACAAAAGACGAGGTCACGGGCTGAGTGGAGAGGTCAGAGGTCATTTTAATTGTCAAGAAGAAGTCCACAAGTAGAACATAAATATAAACAACAGACACATAGAAAGGAAGAAAAAAACATTAAAAAGTAAACAAAAAAGAACATGAAAACTGAACAAAAGGAACACAAAAAATAAAAACAAGAAAACAAAACATAAGACAAAAAAAACAAAATTAAAAACAAAAATAATATAAAAAATAAAAACAAAAGAACATAAAAATGAACAAAAAAACCCATAAAAAATAAAAGAGGACCTAAAAATAAACAAAAAAGAACATAAAAATAAAGACACAAGGAACATAAAAAAAATAAAGTTAAAAATAACATAAGTAAAGACAAAAGGAACATAAAAATAAGACAAAAAGAATACAAAAATAAGACAAAAAGAAGATAACAAATGAAAGAAAAGTAAAGTGGTTGTGGAGCCACTCAGCGAGCATCCATCACACAAACACAGACACAAGTTTGATTGACAGCTGTCATCTGATTATGATGATTATTATTATTGAGGAGCGCGTGCACGTGGAGACAGTTAGCATGCCACTGACATATCACAGGAAACATGTCTATGACATCACAGACAAGATGATCACTGATTGGTTGACGTCATCATGGCAGGAAAATACAACATCAGAAAAATAATTTACACCAAAACATGCGTAGAAAAATAGAAATAGAAAACATAGATGACATTTTTCTTTTGTACATCTTTTTAACTCTGCACTTCTACCTGCCGTCTTCCACGCTCTGATGTCACCTACGTGTCACCTGTAGTGTCACCTACGTGTCACCTGTAGTGCCACCTATGATGTCACCTGTAGTGCCACCTATGATGTCACCTACGTGTCACCTACGTGTCACCTGTAGTGCCACCTATGATGCCACCTACGTGTCACCTACGTGTCACCTGTAGTGCCACCTATGATGTCACCTACGTGTCACCTGTAGTGCCACCTATGATGTCACCTACATGTCACCTGTAGTGCCACCGATGATGTCACCTACATGTCACTTGTAGTGCCACCTATGATGTCACCTACATGTCACCTGTAGTGCCACCTATAATGTCACCTACATGTCACCTGTAGTGCCACCTATGATGTCACCTACGTGTCACCTGTAGTGCCACCTATGATGTCACCTACGTGTCACCTGTAGTGCCACCTATGATGTCACCTACGTGTCAACTGTAGTGCCACCTATGATGTCACCTACATGTCACTTGTAGTGCCACCTATGATGTCACCTACATGTCACCTGTAGTGCCACCTATAATGTCACCTACATGTCACCTGTAGTGCCACCTATGATGTCACCTACGTGTCACCTGTAGTGCCACCTATGATGTCACCTACGTGTCACCTGTAGTGCCACCTATGATGTCACCTACGTGTCAACTGTAGTGCCACCTATGATGTCACCTACATGTCACTTGTAGTGCCACCTATGATGTCACCTACATGTCACCTGTAGTGCCACCTATAATGTCACCTACATGTCACCTGTAGTGCCACCTATGATGTCACCTACGTGTCACCTGTAGTGCCACCTATGATGTCACCTACGTGTCACCTGTAGTGCCACCTATGATGTCACCTACGTGTCAACTGTAGTGCCACCTATGATGTCACCTACGTGTCACCTGTAGTGCCACCTATGATGTCACCTACGTGTCACCTGTAGTGCCACCTATGATGTCACCTACATGTCATCTGTAGTGACACCTATGATGTCACCTACATGTCACCTGTAGTGCCACCTATGATGTCACCTACGTGTCATCTGTAGTGCCACCTATGATGTCACCTACATGTCACCTGTAGTGGCACCTATGATGTCACCTACATGTCACCTGTAGTGGCACTTATGATGTCACCTACATGTCACCTGTAGTGCCACCTATGATGTCACCTACATGTCACCTGTAGTGCCACCGATGATGTCACCTACATGTCAC
The DNA here is from genome assembly GCF_033978685.3 of Nerophis lumbriciformis. Lineage (NCBI taxonomy): Eukaryota > Metazoa > Chordata > Actinopteri > Syngnathiformes > Syngnathidae > Nerophis > Nerophis lumbriciformis. The sequence continues at coordinate 1,442,105 of NC_084579.2, read as the reverse complement.
TTGTAGTGCCACCTATGATGTCACCTACATGTCACCTGTAGTGCCACCTATAATGTCACCTACATGTCACCTGTAGTGGCACCAATGATGTCACCTACATGTCACCTGTAGTGCCACCTATGATGTCACCTACACGTCACCTGTAGTGCCACCTATGATGTCACCTACATGTCACCTGTAGTGCCACCTATGATGCCACCTACATGTCACCTGTAGTGACACCTATGATGTCACCTACATGTTATCTATAGTGTCACCTATGATGTTATATATAGTGTCACCTATGATGTTATCTATAGTGTCACCTGCGATGTTATCTATAGTGTCACCTATGATGTTATCTATAGTGTCACCTGTGATGTTATCCATAGTGTCACCTATGATGTCATCAATAGTGTCACCTATGATGTTATCAACAGTGTCATCTATGATGTTATCTATAGTGTCACCTATGATATCATCAATAGTCTCACCTATGATGTCATCAATAGTGTCACCTATGATGTCATCAATAGTGTCACCTATGATGTCAACAATAGTGTCACCTATGATGTTATCAACAGTGTCACCTATGATGTTATCTATAGTGTCACCTGTGATGTTATCCATAGTGTCACCTATGATGTCATCAATAGTGTCACCTATGATGTTATCAACAGTGTCATCTATGATGTTATCTATAGTGTCACCTATGATATCATCAATAGTCTCACCTATGATGTCATCAATAGTGTCACCTATGATGTCATCAATAGTGTCACCTATGATGTCATCAATAGTGTCACCTATGATGTCATCAATAGTGTCACCTATGATGTCAACAATAGTGTCACCTATGATGTTATCTACAGTGTCACCTATGACATCAACAACAATGTCAATAATGATGTTATCTATTGTATCATCTATGGTGACACCTACGCATGTAACTTTTGATGTTCTCCATGAAGTCCCTTTGACACCAACTATGGTGTCACTTGTGGTGTCACCTACGATCTTATCTATGGTGTCACCTAAAGTGTCACCCAAGGTGTCATCCATGAAGTCCCTATGACACCACTGTGGTGTCACCTGTGATGTCACCTATGATGTCATCTATGGTGTCACCTATGATCTTATCTATGGTGTCACCTACAATGTCATCCATGAAGTCCCTATGGCACCACTATGATGTCACCTACGACATCATCTAGTGTCACCTATGACACCACTATGGTGTCAACTACGATGTCATCTAGTGTCACCTATGATGTCATCTATAGTGTCACCTACGATGTCATCTATAGTGTCACCTACGATGTCATCTATAGTCTCACCGACAATGTCATCTATAGTGTCACCTACGATGTCATCTATAGTCTCACCTATGATGTCATATAGTGTCACTTATGGTGTCATTTATGATGTCATCTATAGTGTCACCTATGATGTCATCTATAGTGTCACCTATGGTGTCACCTGTGGTGTCACCTATAGTGTCACTTATGGTGTCACCTATAATGTCATCCATGAAGTCTCTATGACACCACTATGGTGTCACCTATGATGTCATCTATGGTGTCACCTATGGTGCCACCTATGATTTCATCTATGGTGTCACCTATGGTGTCATCTATGGTGTCACCTATGGTGTCACCTATGATGTCATCTATGGTGTCACCTATGATGTCATCTATAGTGTCACTTATGATGTCATCTATAGTGTCACCTATGGTGTCACCCATGATGTCATTTATGATGTCATCTATAGTGTCACCTATGATGTCATTTATAGTGTCACTTATGGTGTCACCTATAATGTCATCCATGAAGTCCCAATGACACCACTATGGTGTCACCTATGATTTCATCTATAGTGTCACCTATGGTGTCACATATGATGTCATCTATGGTGTCACCTATGGTGTCACCTATGATGTCATCTATGGTGTCACCTATGGTGTCACCTATGATGTCATCTATAGTGTCACTTATGATGTCATCTATAGTGTCACCTATGGTGTCACTCATGATGTCATCTATGATGTCATCTATAGTGTCACCTATGATGTAATTTATAGTGTCACTTATGGTGTCACCTATGATGTCATCCATGAAGTCCCAATGACACCACTATGGTGTCATCTATGATATAATCTATTATGTCACCTACGATGTCATCTATAGTGTCACTTATGGTGTCACCTATGGTGTCATCCTTTAAGTCCCAATGACACCACCATGGTGTCACCTTATGATGTCATCTATAGTGTCACCTACGGTGTCACCTATGATGTCATCTATAGTGTCACCTATGAGGTCATCTATAGTGTCACCTATGATGTCATTTATAGTGTCACTTATGGTGTCACCTATGATGTCATCCATGACGTCCCAATGACACCACAATGGTGTCACCTATGATGTCATCTATGGTGTCACCTATGGTGTCACCTATGATGTCATCTATGGTGTCACCTATGGTGTCACCTGTGGTGTCATCTATGGTGTCACCTATGATGTCACCTATGGTGTCACCTATAATGTCATCCATGAAGTCTCTATGACACCACTATGGTGTCACCTATGATGTCATCTATGGTGTCACCTATGGTGCCACCTATGATTTCATCTATGGTGTCACCTATGGTGTCATCTATGGTGTCACCTATGGTGTCACCTATGATGTCATCTATGGTGTCACCTATGATGTCATCTATAGTGTCACTTATGATGTCATCTATAGTGTCACCTATGGTGTCACCCATGATGTCATTTATGATGTCATCTATAGTGTCACCTATGATGTCATTTATAGTGTCACTTATGGTGTCACCTATGATGTCATCCATGAAGTCCCAATGACACCACTATGGTGTCACCTATGATTTCATCTATAGTGTCACCTATGGTGTCACATATGATGTCATCTATGGTGTCACCTATGGTGTCACCTATGATGTCATCTATGGTGTCACCTATGGTGTCACCTATGATGTCATCTATAGTGTCACTTATGATGTCATCTATAGTGTCACCTATGGTGTCACTCATGATGTCATCTATGATGTCATCTATAGTGTCACCTATGATGTAATTTATAGTGTCACTTATGGTGTCACCTATGATGTCATCCATGAAGTCCCAATGACACCACTATGGTGTCATCTATGATATAATCTATTATGTCACCTACGATGTCATCTATAGTGTCACTTATGGTGTCACCTATGGTGTCATCCTTTAAGTCCCAATGACACCACCATGGTGTCACCTTATGATGTCATCTATAGTGTCACCTACGGTGTCACCTATGATGTCATCTATAGTGTCACCTATGAGGTCATCTATAGTGTCACCTATGATGTCATTTATAGTGTCACTTATGGTGTCACCTATGATGTCATCCATGAAGTCCCAATGACACCACAATGGTGTCACCTATGATGTCATCTATGGTGTCACCTATGGTGTCACCTATGATGTCATCTATGGTGTCACCTATGGTGTCACCTGTGGTGTCATCTATGGTGTCACCTATGATGTCACCTATGGTGTCACCTATGATGTCATCTATGGTGTCACCTATGGTGTCACCTATGGTGTCACCTATGATGTCATCTATAGTGTCACCTATGGTGTCACCTGTGGTGTCACCTATGGTGTCACCTATGATGTCATCTAAAGTGTCACCTATGATGTCATTTATAGTGTCACTTATGGTGTCACCTATGGTGTCATCCATGAAGTCCTAATGACACCACTATAGTGTCACCTATGATTGTATCTATAGTGTCACCTATGGTGTCATCTATGATGTCATCTATAGTGTCACCTATGATGTCATTTATAGTGTCACTTATGGTGCCACCTATGATGTCATCCATGAAGTCCCAATGACACCACTATGGTGTCACCTATGATGTAATTTATAGTGAACTTATGGTGTCACCTATGATGTCATCCATGAAGTCCCAATGACACCACTATGGTGTCACCTATGATGTAATTTATAGTGAACTTATGGTGTCACCTATGATGTCATCCACAAAGTCCCAATGACACCACTATGGTGTCACCTATGATGTCATCTATAGTGTCACCTATGGTGTCACCTATGATGTCATCTATAGTGTCACCTATGGTGTCACCTATGATGTCATTTATAGTGTCACTTATGGTGTCACCTATGATGTCATCCATGAAGTCCCAATGACACCACTATGGTGTCACCTATGATGTCATCTATAGTGTCATCTATGGTGTCATCCATGAAGTCCCGATGGTATCATGTCCACGGGTGACAAAGAGCTATGATGTCATCAGTGACATCTCCTATGAATTCACGTGACCTGATGATGTTCCTACAGATGATTTTCCATAAAGCCACAAAGGAATTGTCATGCAAATGATTCGTTATATCGAGCGTCCATGAATGCCACGCTCGTGAGCATGCCAAGCGGAGGTCGGCCATCTTGGCGGGGAGTGGCCGAGCTGATCCAGAGTCTCTGAAGACGTTGGCGTGTAAAATGAATTAGTCTGCGAACGAGAACAATCCTTTGTGCTTATCAGTCAGTCCGCAGAGGAGGCCCGGCTCAGCAGGTCAGGTCCGCTTGGAACGTGTGCAGGCGCAGATAAGACGAGTGGAGCTTAGCTTTCAAAAGCTTTCAAGCTTGAACATGTCATGATTACCACAAGGGGGCAGCAACAACATTCCAGACCAAACCGGTTTTGAGGATGAAATAAATGTCTGCTAGTACGAGCTAGCATGAGTGCTAACAGACAACAGCATGTGATGCTTTCCAATGTTAGCATGGAAATTAGCTTTCCACACAGCAAGTACTAGCTAGCGTACCTCCACAAATCCAAACATGGAGATATAGTAACCTGCTTCCATGGAGGCGGAGCTCCTAAAAGTGGAATACCTGCTGCCCTCCTTCCTGGACAGCCTTCACTTCCTCTTTCGACTTGCGGCCTGCATTCCTCTCCAGGTGACCTTGCTCCAGGTGTTTGAGGCGCGCTGCCACCGTCGGACCTTTGAGCGACCCCAGTGTGGTGCTGCTGCTCTGTAGGGGCGGGGACAGCAACAATAACTGTGTGTGTGTGTCGCCATAGCAACAGTTGATCAGAAAAAAGAGAGCAAGATACCTCCAGCTCTGCGACTATCTTATCCTCGTGGTCTTCATGCTGAAAACTTGACGCCGCCATGACAGGTGGCGTGGAGGCTGGCCGGGGGTTGTCAGAGGGAGTACGCCTCAGCTTGACGAGTGTCTTGGGCAGTTCGCCGTCCTCCTCCATCTTGAATGCACAATGAAGACCAACACGTCACAAGAACAAGGTCAACCAACGCTCCCACCTTCAACCTTCAGATCACCTTCAGACTCTTGTTGGTGAGGATAGCATCGCCCACTCGGCCAGGGGTCAGTCCAAGCGCCGAGGGGAAGCTGCGACGAGGCGGGGGTGGCGGCGGAGACTTGGTGGTCTTCTCACTGCGGCACCTGACGACACCCAGGTCTACTGGCAGCACAACAACGTGAGTCAGCTGACATATTCTGTGGCACACACATCAGCACTCACCAGAACCTCGATGAGGTCCCACCCCCTCCAGGCTGTTCAGCTTCTGGGCCGCCAGCTGCACTTTGTTAGGAATCTGCTCGCCGGTGCCGGCGACGGCTGTGGTGATTTGTGGCTTGGGCGGTACAGCCGGCTTGTTGATGGTCCTGGCGGCAAAGTCTAGGTCGGGAATGGCCTTCATCAGCTCGGCCTGCGTCTCCTCCAGCAGGCGGTTGATGTCCTGAGCGCTGAACTGGGTCAAGCTAGCCCGCTTCTCCTCCCAGTCACGCTCGGCCGCCTTAAAAACCGGCATGGGACACATCATTGTCTTCATCCTCACATGACGCTCATGCAACTCACCAGTCTGACCTCGGCCGACACACATTTATCAGCCGGGCGTCGACTCTGCAATTCATCCGTGGCTCGACCTCTAAAAGTTACCGGGAGCACGTTTTCCAGCTCAGGGGGGTGGCCGGGGGTGGGCACCCAGTCGGCCAGGCCGGCGTCGATGCCCAGATCAGCGAGATTGAGCGGCGGACTGTCGATGGTGTTGACGTCCTCTGACCTGTTCTGCGATTGGCCAAAGGTGTCTTCCGGGTCCTTCCGGGGGCCCTCGCAGACTTGTCTGCACGCAAGATGTCAGAGGACACAAACGTGGACTACCCGCACAGGAAGTGCGTGATCAGCGTACCTGCGTAGTGCGCTGAGCGTGTCGCTAACGCTGTTACAGCGTTTGAGCAGCGCATCAAGGCGAAGAGGTTCCTCCTTTAGGAACTTGACCGCCTCCACCTCCACCCGCAGGACCACCCGCATCCGACTCTGCAGACCCGGGAACTGGTCTGCGACGATAAAGACGTGCATGAAGACTTGTGTACTGACACCGGACCTTTGACCTTGGAGAGAGACTCACTCTTGAGATGGCCAAGTGTTTCCTCGAGGATACTTATCTCCTGACTCCTCTGCTCCATGTCGCGCTCGCTCACCAGGCCACGCCTCCTCTGCAGCTCCTCCACCCACTTCTCCAGGTTGCTGTGAAAGACAATGGGGGTCAATACGAAGCAGAGAAGCATGCGGGGCGGCATGCGATCCGGAAAGGCATGCGGGGCGGCATGCGAGTCGGCACGCAACGCGGCATACGGTGAAGACTGCGGGGCGGCATGCGAGGTGGCGTGCAACGCGGCATGCGGGTTGACATGCAAGTCGGCATGCAAGGCGGAAGAATGCGGGTCGACATGCGTGGCGGCAGTATGCAAGGCGGCATGAGGGCTGCATGCGAGGATGGCACGCTACGGAGCGGCATGCGGGGTGACATGCGGGGTGACATGCGGGATGACATGCGGGGTGACATGCGGGGTGGCATGCAGGGCGGCGGCATGCAGGGCAGCACACGTTGCGGCGCAACACTGACTCACTGCAGCTTCTGGATCAGCAACTCTTCCTGATTCAGGTACTTGAGACGCTCCTCCTCCACCAGGAGACGCTGTCTCTGCAGGGGGTCTTCTTGGGGCGGCGCAGCCTCCAACATCATGCCGCTTAGCTCCATCTCTGTCTGTCTCAGCAAGGCCACCACTGAGTCCCGGTTCTCCAGCTGGAACACGAGGAGAGCATCACAGGCATCAGTTCTTTCGGAACAGTGGCTCTGCGCATCCGTCTGGTACACACACCTGCATGCTGCGCAGCTGTGAGAGCTGCATGCGCAACATGTTGGTGCTCTGCTGCAGGCCCTGCAGGTGGCGCTGCATCTGCACGCGGGACACGCCCACTGGCTGTTCGGCGCCCGAGGGCAGGGGCGGTGGCATCAAGGCCAGCGGGCCCGACGGCGTCACGGCTGCGAGAGAGTCGGGCGTCATTCTCACGTCCACAAAGACCAGCGCACATTAAAAAGGCATCATGCACGTGGAGCTGCAGCAGCCGATGAAGGCACAATGACGCTAGCTCGCTACCTCGCTACACACTTCTTCTAGACGTCTTCAATTAGGATTTACCCTTCACAACCTGTGCCTTCTAAACTCTTTAGTATGCGCTTTTTCTGCCAACACTTTTTTGTCCTTTTAAACTCAATCAAAGCAAGATGGTCACCAGTTTAGCATTCATAGCTTCACTTTCTGACTGCTCACAGAACATACACACACACACACACACACATACACACGCACTCCCACACGCACACAGGACAGAGAGACCAGGGAAGAACTTCAGAATGTATATCTACCTTTTTTTATCTTAGCAGGTCCAGCTAGAACAAGAAGCATGAGCAGCGGTTACAAGCTAGCAAGCAGTTAGCAGTTACAAGCTAGCAAGCAGTTAGCACTTATAAGCTAGCAGCACAAAAGGCGCCTTAGGACATAAGCAAAAGCAGCAAGATGGAGGCGTGAGATAAATTGTTCCTTGGACTTACGGGCGGTTGCCGAGCCGTCGCTCGCTGACTCTATCTTGTCCCTGGTGGGAGGAGAATCGCATGACATGAAGACATGATGAAAAGGGAGGAGATGGCTGCCATGTTGTTTCTTACGGGCTCTCAGCCTCCGGCGCCCTGTTGAGGACTCGTTGCAGCAAGCCCGTCAGGCTGGCAATCTGCTTCTCCATGACCTCCATGCGCTCCCTGCCCACCAACAAGGCCGGCCGTTACATGAAGGCAAAAGTTATTCTTACACACGTCACCTTACCTGGTTTCAGTCTCGTTGCCAAGAAGAGGCGGCGCAAAGCCTCTGGCCCCGCCTCCGTCCCCAACCGCCATGAGGCAGAGCTGATCAGAGGTCAGACCCAGCCCCGACCCATGACCCCTACCCTTAGGACTGTCCCCGCACAGCGAGGATGTCACCGAGTCTCGATGTAGACTGTGTCTGCCGGGTGATCCGCGGGTCGGGAGGGTGCTGGCGTACGAGTCCCGCATGTCGGGAATCTTCTGAGGGGAGGATGGGGGCGGACCACGCAGACCCATGGCCAATACAGACGCCGCGTAGGCGTCGTTGTAAAGCGGGCCGCCCGGTCTATAGAGGGCGCCGCCCTCCATTAGCTCTCCTTGTAAAGCGGCAGCCGAGTAGGACGTCAGCGAACGCACAGACCCGCCCCCTCCTCGCCGGTACAGGGAGCCGTATAGGTCGGTCCTGCCCGCAAGAGGCGAGTGCGGTGCACCAGCAAGACTCATGCGGTTGGTGTCCATGGCCAGAGAGTAGGGGTCAGTGTAGACACCTCCGATGCCCACGCGCTCGTCCGCACGCAGCAGCACCACGCTTCTAGACCCGCCCACCTCGTCGTCAGGCTTCACATCACGCCGTTCCAAGATGGCGCTGGAGGTGGAGCAGAAGGCTGGCTGGCTGTGGTGGGGGGAGGAGTGCGGGTGGTGGGGTGGCCCGGCGTACGAGGAGGGTCTCCCGCCGCTGTACAGGAGGCGTGCACGGGATGGCGAGCCTTGAGGGGGCGAGGATGAGGCGGAGGAATGCTGGGAGGTCATGGGAGCGTTGCTGAGGCGGCGAGGGGGGGGCGAGTCCTGGGGGGCGTACCCCACCTCCCTCTGTGGGGATGGACAGGAAACATGCAGTGTTAGGCCACGCCCACCTTGAAAGTTGATGTTTGATGTCACACAAGACTCACCCGCACGTCTCCGTTGGCCAGGTGGGGGTTCTGGTGTCCAGGGAAGGTTCCATAAATGGGCTCTTTGCAGTAGATCTTAATGACACAGCGGTCCTGGACGTCTCGCGGGTCCTCCAGCTCGTAGAAGACGTTCCGGGTCTCGTCTTTAATCAGGAGAGCAGTGCTGGGCGACCTGGACAGGAAGTGCGATGACGAGGACAAGGAAGATGGTCCAGGCAAGTGTTGGCGCCTTACCTGAGCGTAGCCATGGTGAGCCTCTGAGGGAAGACGTGTACAATGAGCGCCCTCAGCGTGTCCAGGCTGCTCAGCTCGTGAGTCAGGTGCACCCTGCGCGTCTCCTCGCCCAACTGCAGGAAGAGGACACCTGCAAGGAGGCGAGGAGGCGAGGTGTACTTCCTTGTCATCCAAACACATCTGACAGACGTTGACGACGGTTCTGACCTGGCGCCCGCAGCTTGTTCTGGCTGGAGGAGCGGGCGAGCGGCAGGCTCTGACGGAGGCGGTTCATTCGGTTGAAACCCACGGGAACGTCGGGCTCTGACATGGCCTCCAGATGTTCTGCTGACGCGAAGGAAACCCTGCTGGCCTGCTCCGCCATAACCGGCTTGGTCGGGCTGAGTCGGGTCACGCGAGGCGCACGACTCTGTGGCAGAAGAAGGTACTGGTGATGGTGGTGGTGGTGGTGATGATGATGGTGGTGGTGATGATGATGGTAGTGGTGGGAATGGTGGTGGTGGGGATGGTGATGGTAGTGGTGTTGGTGGTAATGGTGGTGTGATGGTGGTGGGGATGGTGGTGGTGGTGGTGGTGGTGGTGGTGATGGTGGGGATGATGGTGGTGGTGGTGGTGATGGTGGTGATGGTGATGATGGTGATGGTGGTGGTGGTGGTGGTGATGATTGTGGTGGTGATGGTGGTGGTGATGATGGTGGTGATGGTGGTGGTGATGATTGTGGTGGTGATGGTGGTGGTGATGATGGTGGTGATGGTGGTGGTGGTGGTGATGATGGTAGTGGTGGTGATGATGATGGTGGTGATGGTGGTGGTGATGATGGTGGTGGTGGTGATGATGGTGGGGGTGGTGATGATGGTGGTGGTGATGATGGTGGGGGTGGTGATGGTGGGGGTGGTGATGATGGTGGTGATGATTGTGGTGGTGATGGTGGTGGTGATGATGGTGGTGATGGTGGTGGTGGTGATGATGGTAGTGGTGGTGATGATGATGGTGGTGATGGTGGTGGTGATGATGGTGGTGGTGGTGATGATGGTGGGGGTGGTGATGATGGTGGTGGTGATGATGGTGGTGGTGATGATGGTGGGGGTGGTGATGATGGTGGTGGTGGTGGTGGTGATGGTGGTGGTGATGATGGTGATGATGATGGTGGTGGTGATGGTGATGATGATGGTGATGACGTGGTGGTGATGATGGTGATGATGATGATTGTAGCCCAATGGGTTGAGTTTTTCCTTGCCCTGATGTGGGATCTGAGCCCAGGATGTCGTTGTGGCTTGTGCAGCCCTTTGAGACAGGGCTATATAAATACACTTTGATTGATTGATTGATTGATTGATTGATGATGATGGTGATGATGATGATTATGTGTGGTGATGATGATGATGATGATGATGGTGGTGATGATGATGATGGTGATGATGATGATGATGGTGATGGTGGTGATGATGATGGTGATGATGATGAAGATGATGACGATGATGATGGTGATGATGATGGGTGATGATGGGTGATGATGATGAAGATGATGAAAATGATGATGATGACGAGTGATGATGGTGATGAAGATGATGAAAATGATGATGATGACGAGTGATGATGATGGTGATGAAGATGATGAAAATGATGATGATGATGATGATGATGATGATGATGATGAATATGATGATGATGATGATGGTGGTGGTGATGAATATGATGATGATGATGAAAAGGATCATGAAGATGATGAATAAGGAAGATGATGATAATGATGAAGATGATGATGAGGATGATGATGAAGATGGTGATGGTGATGATGAGGAAAAGGATGATGAAGATGATGATGGTGATGAAGATGATGATGAGAATGAAGATGATGATGATTAAAAGGATGATGATGAGAATGAAGATGATGATGGTGATGATGATGATGATGACAATGAAGATGATGATGTTGATGATGATTAAAAGGATGATGAAGATGATGAAAAGGTTGATGATGGTGATGATGACGATGATGTAAAGGATGATGAAGATGATGATTAAAGATGCTGACCTTGAAACTCCAGTAGTGACCTTGTTGTTGTTGCTGAGAAGAAAACAAAACATTGATGTCAATCAATCAATCAATCAATCAATCAATCAATCAATCAATCTGTCTGTGATCATTGTCATTGGCCAATCAGAGGCTGGCGTGTCAGACATGCACGTAGGTACACAAGAGGAAGTGACATCACAGCAGTCTAAGTGCTGTTACCATGGCGATGTCCCTGCTGTCAGGGCAGCCATCTTTGTTCACGCCCAAATTCTTCTTCTTCTTCTTCTTCTTCACACACATTCACACGCTGCCAGGCGGACATACGTCGCGTCGCCGTGCCAACACACACACACACACACACCCACATGCGCACACACACACACGCATACATACACACACACACACATGCGCACACACACACACACTCGCACGCACACACACACACACACACACACACACACACACACACACACACACACACACGTACACACACGCAGAAGACGGGCTCGCCGCAGAGGAGCGTCTGCTGCGAGGATGAAGGACGAGCGGAGACGGTTACCGTGGTTACTTAGCGAGCGCCGCCTCCATCTTGCCGCTGCATGCTTGTGTCTCCATGGCGGCTGTTTCCCGCGCCCTCAGGATGTGTCCGACTTCCTCCTCGCTGTAACGCTCCCCTGCCCCTCCCCCTCCCCCTCCCTCTCTCAGCTGTCTGTCACTGTCTCTCGCCCCCCCGACCAGAAATCACCTCTGTGCTGGGTTGCCATGACAACAGCAGAAGGCTTCACCCTGTTAGCGTGTTAGCTTAGCACGCGTGACAGTTATGGTTTATGACGGCAGGTGATGATGACGGTGGGACTCCAGCAGGTAGAGCGCGCCAATGATGATTTGAAGCGGACGGGGCTGATGGGCGGGGCCAGACTTTGAAGCCACACCTACCTGCCGTCCTCTGGCCGCGCCCCCTAGTGACAAGCTGCCAGGGCTGCCGGTGGCGGTGTTCTTCTGGAGCTCCATGATGGCGTGGCGTTGGCGCTCGACGTCGGCCTTGTGGACGCTGGTCAGGGCCTCCAGGCTTTTGGCCGCCACCGACTTGTGGCGGCGGTCCAGCGAAGACGACGCCAAGCCGCCGTTGGAGGCGCCGTCCATCCGCCGGGCCCGGACGCCGCCCGCCAGCGTGTGGTAGTCCCGCGGGAACTCGCCATCATTGGCGGAGATCATCGGAAGCTTTCTCTTCTCTCGACCTGCGAGGGGGAGGGGCGAGAGGGGGCGGAGTCAAGTCAAAATCTTCACAAAAGGAGCGAAGCAAGCGGCCAATCAGAGTCATGCCTGAGCTCTCGGTGGCTAACGCTAACATTAGCTTAGCATCTGCCACACACACACACACACACACACACACACACACACACACACACACACACACACACACACACACACACACACACACACAGGTGTCAGCAGGTCACATGATTCATGTTCCATCTTCTTGTCAGACAACAGCAAACAGGAAGTGATTGATTGAATGTGTGTGTGTGTGTGTGTGTGTGTGTGTGTGTGTGTGTGTGTGTGTGTGTGTGTGTGTGTGTGTG
>NC_084579.2:1421645-1424145 GCF_033978685.3 Nerophis lumbriciformis | reverse complement strand
TTTATTGATGACAACTTCAACTTTCACACAGGAAGTCAGCAGTTCGGCGTCCGCCGTCTCCATGGAGACCGTTAAAAGGGGAGGAGCCACTGAGAGGAGACAGGTGTGAGGGATGAAAGGTCAGAGTGGGACACACACACACACATGTTAGAGGTGAAAGGTCAGAGTGTGACACACACGTTAGAGGTGAAAGGTCAGCGTGTGACACACACACTTGAGAGGTGAAAGGTCAGAGTGACACACACACACACACACACACACACACACACACACACACACACACACACACACACACACACACACACACGTGAGAGGTCAGAGTGTGAGACACACACAGGGGTGTGTGAGGCAGACAGGTCAGAGTGTGAGACACACACAGGGGTGTGTGAGGCAGACAGGTCAGAGTGTGAGACACACACAGGGGTGTGTGAGGCAGACAGGTCAGAGTGTGAGACACACACAGGGGTGTGTGAGGCAGACAGGTCAGAGTGTGAGACCCACACAGGGGTGTGTGAGGCAGACAGGTAAGACTCCCTTGTTGAGCAGGTGGAAGTGGATCATGTCCAGCAGGTCCAAGAAGAGAGTGGCACCATCGTCCATGGTCACGTACTTCCTGCCATGATCCTCACACTGCACACACACACACACACACACACACACACACACACACACACACACACACACACACCATCAATATGCGCTCCAAAACGTGTACGCACACACACACACACACACACACAAGTGCAAGAAAACTTACGGGAATAACCAGGAAGTGTTTGATGGTCAGCTGGTAACACAACGACAACACAAAACACTCTTCATGCTGCTGGCTGTCACGCACCAGGAACATGCTGCACACACACACACACACACACATTTTATCAATATACACACACACACACACACACACACATGTTATCAACATACAGGTAAAAGCCAGTAAATTAGAATATTTTGAAAAACTTGATTTATTTCAGTAATTGCATTCAAAAGGTGTAACTTGTACATTATATTTATTCATTGCACACAGACTGATGCATTCAAATGTTTATTTCATTTAATTTTGATGATTTGAAGTGGCAACAAATGAAAATCCAAAATTCCGTGTGTCACAAAATTAGAATATTACTTAAGGCTAATACAAAAAAGGGATTTTTAGAAATGTTGGCCAACTGAAAAGTATGAAAATGAAAAATATGAGCATGTACAATACTCAATACTTGGTTGGAGCTCCTTTTGCCTCAATTACTGCGTTAATGCGGCGTGGCATGGAGTCGATGAGTTTCTGGCACTGCTCAGGTGTTATGAGAGCCCAGGTTGCTCTGATAGTGGCCTTCAACTCTTCTGCGTTTTTGGCTCTGGCATTCTGCATCTTCCTTTTCACAATACCCCACAGATTTTCTATGGGGCTAAGGTCAGGGGAGTTGGCGGGCCAATTTAGAACAGAAATACCATGGTCCGTAAACCAGGCACGGGTAGATTTTGCGCTGTGTGCAGGCGCCAAGTCCTGTTGGAACTTGAAATCTCCATCTCCATAGAGCAGGTCAGCAGCAGGAAGCATGAAGTGCTCTAAAACTTGCTGGTAGACGGCTGCGTTGACCCTGGATCTCAGGAAACAGAGTGGACCGACACCAGCAGATGACATGGCACCCCAAACCATCACCCAACCATGCAAATTTTGCATTTCCTTTGGAAATCGAGGTCCCAGAGTCTGGAGGAAGACAGGAGAGGCACAGGATCCACGTTGCCTGAAGTCTAGTGTAAAGTTTCCACCATCAGTGATGGTTTGGGGTGCCATGTCATCTGCTGGTGTCGGTCCACTCTGTTTCCTGAGATCCAGGGTCAACGCAGCCGTCTACCAGCAAGTTTTAGAGCACTTCATGCTTCCTGCTGCTGACCTGCTCTATGGAGATGGAGATTTCAAGTTCCAACAGGACTTGGCGCCTGCACACAGCGCAAAATCTACCCGTGCCTGGTTTACGGACCATGGTATTTCTGTTCTAAATTGGCCCGCCAACTCCCCTGACCTTAGCCCCATAGAAAATCTGTGGGGTATTGTGAAAAGGAAGATGCAGAATGCCAGACCCAAAAACGCAGAAGAGTTGAAGGCCACTATCAGAGCAACCTGGGCTCTCATAACACCTGAGCAGTGCCAGAAACTCATGGACTCCATGCCACGCCGCATTAACGCAGTAATTGAGGCAAAAGGAGCTCCAACCAAGTATTGAGTATTGCACATGCTCATATTTTTCATTTTCATACTTTTCAGTTGGCCAACATTTCTAAAAATCCCTTTTTTGTATTAGCCTTAAGTAATATTCTAATTTTGTGACACACGGAATTTTGGATTTTCATTTGTTGCCACTTCAAATCATCAAAATTAAATGAAATAAACATTTGAATGCATCAGTCTGTGTGCAATGAATAAATATAATGTACAAGTTACACCTTTTGAATGCAATTACTGAAATAAATCAAGTTTTTCAAAATATTCTAATTT
>NC_084579.2:1344145-1416645 GCF_033978685.3 Nerophis lumbriciformis | reverse complement strand
TGGCAGACCTACAGCGGTCACACCTGCTAATCGCTAGGAAGGATGATGTCATGGCGGACCTGCAGCGGTCACCCCTGCTAATCGCTAGGAAGGATGATGTCATGGCGGACTTGCAGCGGTCACACCTGCTAATCGCTAGGAAGGATGATGTCATGGCCAACGTACCGCGGGCTGGCTGTACTTGGCGTAGTTCTTGCAGAAGACCAGCCTGCTGTCGCCCGTCAGGGACCAGCTGGCCTGGACCTCCAGCACGGCCTCGTGGTCCTCCAGGCACCGCTCTGCGGAGGCGGGGTCAGGGGGTGTGGCTGGGGTCAGAGGTCATGTGCGTGTCTTACCCAGGCCCAGAGCGGGATGACACTCCAGCAGGGTCCAGTTCTCCTGCTGGCTGCAGCCGGCGGTCCGGACCAGCATGTGACACACCTCCCTGGCGGTGGTGGCGTGGCCCACCCACAGCGAGCGGCCACGCTGGTCCTCGCCCAACACCTTCAGCAGCTGACGACCAATCAGAGCGCACGTTACTCCTGTGTGGGCGTGTCACAGCCACCGGACCGGTCGGACCGGGGCAGGTGTGTTGTGTGTCAGACTCACATGTTTGCCACTGGATGGTGCTGTGAGCGTCGCCATGGCAACAGGGGAGTGGGAGGGGCTGCACAGCTCAGGAAAAGGGTTGGGGATGGCGGGCGCAGACGAGGACAAAGACTCCGCCCCTTTGAGCCTGAGAAAACAAAGGTGGAGTATCAGGAAGTGGAGTGTCTGTGACTCCTCCCACACAGGAAGTCTAAACAATGACCTCTGACCTGAGGCCTGCCGTCACACCTGTTGGAGGCGATGGCGATGGGCTGCGAGCGTCGGACGAGCGAGGAACCTTCCCCCTCCATGAGCACACCTGGACCAGTGACGTCACCGCACGCGGACTGAAGAGGGACTCACCTGGAGCCTTGGAGACACCTGCACACCTGCTCACCTGCTCACCTGCTGCTGCGTCTTGGCGCGAATCAGCCGGCAGTCATCGCGGCAAACTGAAGCGCAACGCCGGCGGGGAGCAGGAAGTAGCTGAGAGGAGGGAGGCTTGACCACGCCCCCTCCCGCACGTTGACAGGTGGATGAATGAGGAAGTGGCGCAGAGATCCTCGGCTATGACTCGTGCGCTGCTTTGGCGCCACCCAGCGGCCAAGTTGGGAAGAGCACGTGAGTTTCAAGGCAGCATTTCTTTTCAATGATTATTATTTCTTTTTTTCAAGGATGAAGTGAAGTTTGTGAATGTGTTGAAAGTTTGCAAGTTTGTTTCTTGTGGTGACTCTTTTCAAGACCATCATTGTAGTCTGCCTTCATTTGAAGTCCCATTGAGACTCTTTTTCAAGGCACTTCTTTATGTAAACGTGCGGGGGCAGCAGCCTAAGCAGACTTCCCTCTCCCCAGATACTTGGTCCACCTTGTGGATCCTCTCAGGCGGTCTCGGGCCAGTTGGGAGACATAGTCTGTCCAACGTGTCCTGGGTCTTCCCCGAGGTCTCGTACAGGTCGGACGGGTTCTAAGGCGTTCAGGGGGCATCCGGACCAGAACCACCTCATCTGGTTCCTCTCCATGTGGAGGAGCAGCACCTTTACTCTGACCTCCTCCCGGATGACACAACGTCTCACAAGGCATTTGTACCTGTGATCTTGTCCTGTAGGTCGTGACCCCAACATCATGACCATAGGGTAGGATGACAATCATGTTTATTATTCATGTGATTTCAAAATCAAGTTGTGTTAAAAATGATTTCAAAATCACGATTATTGATGTGTTGAAGAGATCCAAAAATCATGATTATTGATGTGTTGAAATGATTTTAAAATCATGATTATTGATGTGTTAAAATGATTTTTAAAAATCATGATTATTGATGTGTTGAAATCATTTCATTAAAAATCATGATTATTGATGTGTTCAAAAATCATTATTGATATGTTAAAAGGATTTAAAAATCACGATTATTGATGTGTTAAAATGATTTAAAAATCCCATCAATGTGTTAAAAATTATTTCAAAATCATGATTATTGATGTGTTGAAATTATTTAAAATCATGATTATTGATGTGTTAAAATTATTTAAAAAAAAAACATGATTATTGATGTTAAAATTGGAAAAAATCACATGTTAAAATGATTTAAAATTCATTATTGTGTTGAATTGATTTTTATTTTTAAAATCATGATTACTGGTGTGTTAAAATAATTAAAAATTCATGTGTTAAAATTTAAAAATAATTACAAAAAATCATTGTGTTGAAATAATTAAAAAAAAATCATGATTATTGAAGTGTTAAAAATCACATTGATGTTAAAATGTAAAAATAATTTAAAAAAAATCATGATTATTGTGTTGATATAATAAAATAAAAAAATCATGATAATTTATGTTAAAAATCACAGTGTTAAAATGATTTAAAAATCATGATTATTCATGTGTTGAAATGATTGAAAATCACGATTATTGATTTGTTAGAATGACTTAAAAATCATGAGTATTGATGTGTTAAAATGATTTAAAATTCATGTTTATTATTGATACGTTCAAATGATTTAAAAATCCTGATTATTGATGTTAAAATTATTTAAAATTAATGTTTATTAAGATGTTTTAAAAATCATGTTTATTGTGTTAAAATGATTTTGTAAGCATGTGTTTGGATCAAATCATGTTTATTAATGTGTTGATTTAAACATGATGATGTCGTAGGCAGGTGTTTGGATCAAATCATGTTTATTAATGTGTTGAGGAAAGCCCACACAAACAGTTTACACATTTACAATCAGTCTCCACACAAGAAGCAGCCAGGACTTCACCAACCACCTACCATCTTGTTTGGTCATCCAAAGCGCTGGTGAGAAAAGCTCCTCCAGACTGCTGCTGGGGTGTTTGGGTCGCAGTCAAAGTAGAAAGAGTGATGAAGGAGGACAAAGTCTCAGTCCAAGACAAGGTCTGGTGCTGGAGAGACAGCATGATTTTCACATGGCAGCAAAGACCAAGGATGTGGTGTGGACTCAGTCTGACCTGATACAGGTTAAATGCTTCTTACAGGTGGGCGGGGCTCGCAGGTAAGTCAGCGTCTAGCAATCAGGTGTTTAATACAGTGGGGGAGGGGCCACCCTTGCTGTCGGGGCCTTATGAAAACCATGCTTCCTCTGGGGGAGGGGACAGAAGGTACGTGCAGACAGAGTGGGCGGAGTTTGGCCCACCAAACACAAGGTACACACACCACCCGAGAGAAGGGGACAAAGGAAGTAGTTGAAAGAAAGCCGGGTCACGTTGGAGTCTGGATCCGGTGCTGCCATTGTGTCGAAACAGAACAAAGAAACAACAAAGAAAAAGCCGGACTGGTGGAATGGATCATTTCTGACTCTTCAGCTGGTTGGACAGCCAGTCCAGACCCTCGTACAGACCGTCACCGCTGGTGGCGCACGTGGCCTGGATGTACCAACTACGCTGGCGCAGGGAGTGCAGGCCCAGCTTGTCTGTGATCTCTGCTGCGTTCATGGCGTTGGGGAGGTCCTGCACCACACCACAGCCAAGTGTCACACCACTTCACCTACCACACTTGCTAAAACTGCCACACACGCTAACCTGCATGCTTACTAACCCTGCATGTTTACTAACCCTGGGTGCTTACTAACCATGCATGCTTACTAACCCTGCATGTTTACTAACCCTGCATGTTTACTAACCCTGCATGCTAACCAACTCTGCACGCTTACTAACCCTGCATATTTACTAACCCTGCACGTTTACTAACCCTACATGCTTACTAACCCTGCATGCTTATTAACCCTGCATATTTACTAACCCTGCACGTTTACTAACCCTACATGCTTACTAACCCTGCATGCTTACTAACCCTGCATGCTTACTAACCCTGGACGCTTACTAACCCTGCACGCTTACTAACCCTGCACGCTTACTAACCCTGCACGTTTACTAACCCTGCATGCTTACTAACCCTGCATGCTTACTAACCCTGCATGCTTACTAACCCTGCACGCTTACTAACCCTGGATGCTTACTAACCCTGCATGCTTACTAACTCTGCACGCTTACTAACCCTGCACGCTAACTAACCCTGGATGCTTACTAACCCTGCACGCTTACTAACCCTGCACGCTTACTAACCCTGCACGCTTACCGTATTTTCCGCACTATTAGCCGCACCTAAAAACCACAAATTTACTCAAAAGCTGACAGTGCGGCTTATAACCCGGTGCGCTTTATATATGGATTAATATTAAGATTCATTTTCATAAAGTTTCGGTCTCGCAACTACGGTAAACAGCCGCCATCTTTTTTCCCCGTAGAAGAGGAAGTGCTTCTTCTTCTACGCAAGCAACCGCCAAGGTAAGCACCCGCCCCCATAGAACAGGAAGCGCTTCTTCTTCTACTGTAAGCAACCACCCGCCCCCATAGAAGAAGAAGAAGCGCGCGGATATTACGTTTCATTTCCTTTGTGTGTTTACATCTGTAAAGACCACAAAATGGCTCCTACTAAGCGACAGGTTTCCGGTTCATGAAAAGACGCAATCTCTCCATCCGCACACGGACTACTATTTCACAGCAACTGCCTAAAGACTTTCAAGAAAAGCTGGCTACTTTCCGTGCATATTGTAAAAACAAGATAGCTGAAAAAAAGATCCAGCCAGAGAACATTATCAACATGGACGAGGTTCCACTGACTTTTGATATTCCTGTGAACCGCACTGTGGATACAACGGGAGCACGTACGGTGAATATTCGCACCACAGGGAATGAGAAGTCATCCTTCACTGTGGTTCTAGCTTGCCATGCTAATGGCCAGAAACTTCCACCCATGGTGATATTCAAAAGGAAGACCTTGCCAAAAGAGACCTTTCCAGCCGGCGTCATCATAAAAGCTAACTCGAAGGGATGGATGGATGAAGAAAAGATGAGCGAGTGGTTAAGGTAAGTTTACGCGAAGAGGCCGGGTGGCTTTTTTCACGCAGCTCCGTCCATGTTGATATACGACTCCATGCGCGCCCACATCACGCTGGTTTTTAATATATTATTAAAGTTTGACTGACCTATCTGACTGTTTTTTTGACATTCCTTTAGCGCAGTTAGATGCGGCTTATAACACGGGGCGGCTTATAGGTGGACAAAGTTTTGAAATATGCTGTTCATTGAAGGCGCGGCTTATAACCCAGGGCGGCTTATGGTGCGGAAAATACGGTACTAACCCTGGATGCTTACTAACCCTGCATGCTTACTAACCCTGCACGCTTACTAACCCTGCACGCTTACTAACCCTGCACGCTTACTAACCCTGCATGTTTACTAACCCTGGATGCTTACTAACCCTGCATGCTTACTAACCCTGCACGCTTACTAACCCTGCACGCTTACTAACCCTGCACGCTTACTAACCCTGCACGCTTACTAACCCTGCACGCTTACTAACCCTGGATGCTTACTAACCCTGCATGTTTACTAACCCTGCATGCTTATTAACCCTGCACGCTTACTAACCCTGGATACTTACTAACCCTGCATGCTTCCTAACACTGCATGTTTACTAACCCTGCACGCTTACTAACCCTGGATGCTTACTAACCATGCATGCTTACTAACCCTGCATGCTTACTAACCCTGCATATTTACTAACCCTGCATGTTTACTAACCCTGGATGCTTACTAACCCTGCACGCTTACTAACACTGCATGCTTACTAACCCTGCACGCTTACTAACCATGCATGCTTACTAACACTGCATGCTTACTAACCCTGGGTGCTTACTAACCCTGGATGCTTACTAAGCCTAAATGTTTGCATGCTTACTAACCCTGGACACGCCTCACCTGCTTGTTAGCAAACACCAGCAGAACGGCGTCTCGCAGCTCGTCCTCAGACAACATCCTGGCCAGTTCCTCCCGCGCCTCGTTGACCCGCTCTCTGTCGTTACTGTCCACCACAAAGATCAGACCTGCAGACATCAAAGGATGTGTGACAAGAGGGAAAATGTCATTAAAGCAAGTGTTTAGTCTGAGGGTAAATCTTGTCCGCCATGATTATCCAGCCAAATCACGCTAGTGTGCATGCACCTGACTTCTTGTTGCCTAAAATGCATTAACAAATGATGTTTTTCAATTAAAAAAGTAGACGTATTACTAACCGTTGGCAGTTTAATGGCAAATGATCATTATACTGTTTATTATTACATCCCTCGTCCACTAACAAGGGCGGTCATGGCATGTTCTTGCCGCCGATTTTGTTGAGTTTTTTGGGGCATTGTGGCAAGTGATGAGGGCGGTGGTGGTTACATTGGAAGTCTTCATTCATCACTCCAAGCAAAGTTGTAAGTTTTACAATATAACTACAACAATGTTTACTCACTAAAGCGTCCCATGTGTGATGTCTGTAGGAGTGTTTTCATGCATGCTATCATAATGTACTGAAGCTAGTGTCCTTAGCATTAGCTAATATGCTAATGCATATTAGCAAAATCTGGCAACTGAGCTGCCAGGGTTTGGTTTTTTTAACCAACAAATCTTTTGCAATTGGTGGATGAATAACTTGCTTTAAAATGATGAGTCAATCAGATGTTTCACTAGGATGAATGACAAGTTATTATATATACTTGTAGTATCATTCAAATGAAGTAAATAGTGATCATTGGCCACTCAGAATAATCTGCATGTCTACATAATCAATGTGATTAATCACATGAGTTAACTCATTTTTGGCAGCCAAACTGTTTTTCTGTCAAAATGGAATAAAAAACAAATATGTTTTATTATTGACACTTCATTTCCAAGCTCTAACAGGTTGTGAGTTTGACACCTGTGCTCTGGATCAACTTCAGAACCATATGTCCATACAAAGTTAGTATTTTGATGTGTTATGCTATTTTTGTAAAAACAAAAACAAAATATTTTGTTGTTGACAAAAACACAAAATATGCAATATTTTCTCCAAACAATATTTCAAAATGTAATAATTGATGGTGAAGTTGAATAAGTCTATAATTCATAACATTTATTTTCATCCTTTTTTTCTTTCAGCAGATCAGGGAGAATCAACACACCCACTCATTTAATCGGAAAAAGGCTTTTTTCTCGTCTAAATATTTTAAATCAGATTTTTTGTTTATGTCTGCAAAGATTCCTCTGACATGACATGTTGTAAAACATTCTGCACACTGACACTTGCTGTTCAAATCACTTTCAAAAAACATTTTGTTCCTGAAGTAATCATTAAAATGGTTTTATGTGTTGCTACACTATTTTATAGTACCTCAAATTCACATTTCATGTACTTTTAGTAAATATAAGATACAGTAGTTGGGTTTGAAAAACTCCACAATCTGAGTCACTGCTTGTTGTTTACCAAAACACTGGTGAGAAGTACTGATGTATACAAGCCATTATATACAAATAATAAATAAAACACTGGTGAGAAGTACTGATGTATACAAGCCATTATATACAAATACATAAATAAAACACTGGTGAGAAGTACTGATGTATACAAGCCATTATATACAAATAATAAATAAAACACTGGTGAGTAGTACTGATGTATACAAGCCATTATATACAAATACATAAATAAAACACTGGTGAGAAGTACTGATGTATACAAGCCATTAAATACAAATAATAAATAAAACACTGGTGAGTAGTACTTATGTATACAAGCCATTATATACAAATAATAAATAAAACACTGGTGAGAAGTACTGATGTATACAAGTCATTAAATACAAATAATCATTTACCAGTATTCACTACACCACTGATACTCTAAGTGCAGAATGCACTTTTTGATGACAAGCAGAAAAACTAAAGAACTTTTTACACCCACAAAACATACTGAAAAAGAAGCAAAACTGTGGTCCTGAAACCAGGTACAGACCGCAGTGTGGGTTACCTGTACTGTTACACCTCTTGTAAACACAATTATATACAGTATATGAACACAATGTTAGCATATATTACTCCATCAAACATGTACTGTTACTCCTCTTGTAAACACAATTATATACAGTATATGAACACAATGTTAGCATATATTACTCCAAACTGAAATGTCAGTTACAAGATACTAAAGTAGTAAACAGTAGGCATGGAACTATACTCTGTATAATCCTGCATTGGACAATCCGACTTTAAAGAAAAATAATAATAGTGATATTACCGTATTTTTCGGAGTATAAGTCGCACCGGCCGAAAATGCATAATAAAGAAGTAAAAAAAACATGTAAGTCGCACTGGAGTATAAGTCACATTTTTTGGGGAAATGTATTTGATAAAATCCAACAACAATTAATTTGAAAGGCAATTAAAAATAAATAAAGAATAGTGAACAACAGGCTGAATAAGTGTATGTTATATGACGTATAAATAACCAACTGGTATGTTAACGTAACATATTATGGTAAGAGTCATTCAAATAACTATAACATATAGAACATGTCCCAAGAGCTAGCTTATGTAGCCGAGGATCGGACCGCCAAGTGCCCTGCCTTCGGCTGCCGCCCAGCTCACGCTGCACCCGACCTCTATGGCCCCTGCTATGGGTGGTGAGCCCATTGGAGGGGGGACCCATGTTGCCTCTTCGGGCTGTGCCCGGCCGGGCCCCATGGGGACAGGCCCGGCAACCAGGCGCTCGCCATCGTGCCCCACCTCCGGGCCTGGCTCCAGAGGGGGGCCCCGGTGACCTGCGTCCGGGCGAGGGAAATCTGGGTCCTTTGTTCGTGTTCTTCATAGAGGTCTACGAGCTGCTCTTTGTCTGATCCCTCACCTAGGACCAGTTTGCCTTGGGAGACCCTACCAGGGGGCATAGAAGCCCCCGGACAACATACTGTAGCTCCTAGGATCATTGGGACACGCAAACTCCTCTACCACGTTAAAGGGGAACATTATCACCAGACCTATGTAAGCATCAATATATACCTTGATGTTGCAGAAAAAATACCTTTTTTTTTTTAAACCGATTTCCGAACTCTAAATGTGTGAATTTTGGCGAATTAAACGTCTTTCTAATATTCGCTCTCGGAGCGTTGTGACGTCACATCAGGAAGCAATCCGCCATTTTCTCAAACACCGAGTCAAATCAGCTCTGTTATTTTCCGTTTTTCCGACTGTTTTCCGTACCTTGGAGACATCATGCCTCGTCGGTGTGTTGTCGGAGGGTGTAACAACACCAACAGCGACGGATTCAAGTTGCACCAGTGGCCCAAAGATGAGAAAGTGGCAAGAAATTGGACGTTTGTTCCGCACACTTTACCGACGAAAGCTATGCTACGACAGAGATGGCAAGAATGTGTGGATATCCTGCGACACTCAAAGCAGATGCATTTCCAACCATAAAGTCAAAGAAATCTGCCGCCAGACCCCCATTGAATCTGCCGGAGTGTGTGAGCAATTCAGGGACAAAGGACCTCGGTAGCACGGCAAGCAATGGCGGCAGTTTGTTCCCGCAGACGAGCGAGCTAAACCCCCTATCGACCCTAGCTTCCCTGGCCTGCTGACATCAACTCCAAAACTGGACAGATCAGCTTTCAGGAAAAGAGCGCGGATGAGGGTATGTCTACAGAATATATTAATTGATGAAAATTGGGCTGTCTGCACTCTCAAAGTGCATGTTGTTGCCAAATGTATTTCATATGCTGTAAACCTAGTTCATAGTTGTTAGTTTCCTTTAATGCCAAACAAACACATACCAATCGTTGGTTAGAAGGCGATCGCCGAATTCGTCCTGGCTTTCTCCCGTGTCGCTGGCTGTCGTGTCGTTTTCGTCGGTTTCGCTTGCATACGGTTCAAACCGATATGGCTCAATAGCTTCAGTTTCTTCTTCAATTTCGCCTCCACACTACAACCATCCGTTTCAATACATGCGTAATCTGTTGAATCGCTTAAGCCGCTGAAATCCGAGTCTGAATCAAAGCTAATGTCGCTATAGCTTGCTGTTCTTTCCGCCATGTTTGTTTGTGTTGGCTTCACTATGTGACGTCACAGGAAAATGGACGGGTGGTTAAAATCAGGCACTTTGAAGCTTTTTTTAGGGATATTGCCTGATGGGTAAAATTTTAAAAAAACTTCGAAAAATATAATAAGCCACTGGGAACTGATTTTTAATGGTTTTAACCATTCTGAAATTGTGATAATGTTCCCCTTTTAAGGTGGCAGCTCAGAGAGTATGGGGTAACGGACTGTCTGATTGTGGAGGTCTGCTCCCTGTATGATCAGTGTCAGAGCTTGGTCCGCATTGCCGGCAGTAAGTCGGACACGTTCCCAGTGAGGGTTGGACTCTGCCAAGGCTGCCCTTTATCACCCATTCTGTTCATAACCTTTATGGACAGAATTTCTAGGCGCAGTCAAGGCGTTGAGGGTAGAGATGTCCGATAATAAATAAATAAATATATATATATATATATATATATATATATATATATATATATATATATATATATATATATAATATATATATATATATATATATATAAATGCATTAAAATGTAATATCGGAAATTATCGGTATCAGGTTTTTTATTGTCGGTATCTGTCTTTTTTTTTATTAAATCAACATAAAAAACACAAGATAAATGCGTTAAGATGTAATATCGGAAATTATCGGTATCGGGTTTTTTATTGTCGGTATCTGTCTTTTTATTTTATTTTTTTATTTATTAAATCAACATAAAAAAACACAAGATACACTTACAATTAGTGCACCAACCCAAAAAACCTCCCTCCCCCATTTACACTCATTCACACAAAAGAGTTGTTTCTCAATGTTATTAATATTGTGGTTCCTACATTATATATCAATATATATCAATACAGTCTGCAAGGGATACAGTCCGTAAGCACACATGATTGTGCGTGCTGCTGGTCCACTAATAGTACTAACCTTTAACACTTCATTTTACTAATTTTCATTCATTACTAGTTTCAATGTAACTGTTTTTTTATTGTTTTACTTTCTTTTTAATTGAAGAAAATGTTTTTAATTTATTTATCTTATTTTATTAATTTTTTTTAAAAGTACCTTATCTTCACCATACCTGGTTGTCCAAATTAGGCATAATAATGTGTTAATTCCACGACTGTATATATCGGTTAATATCGGTATCGGTAATTAAAAAGTTGGACAATATCGGATATCGGCAAAAAGCCATTATCGGACATCCCTAGTTGAGGGGATCTGGTTTGGTGGCTGCAGGATTAGGTCTCTGCTTTTTGCAGATGATGTGGTCCTGATGGCTTCATCTGGCCAGGATCTTCAGCTCTCACTGGATCGGTTGGCAGCCGAGTGTGAAGCGACTGGGATGAGAATCAGCACCTCCAAGTCCGAGTCCATGGTTCTCGCCCGGAAAAGGGTGGAGTGCCATCTCCGGGTTGGGGAGGAGATCTTGCCCCAAGTGGAGGAGTTCAAGTACCTCGGAGTCTTGTTCACGAGTGAGGGAAGAGTGCATGGTGAGATCGACAGGCGGATCGGTGCGGCGTCTTCAGTAATGCGGACGCTGTATCGATCCGTTGTGGTGAAGGAGGAGCTGAGCCGGAAGGCAAAGCTCTCAATTTACCGGTCGATCTACGTTCCCATCCTCACCTATGGTCATGAGCTGTGGGTTATGACCGAAAGGACAAGATCACGGGTACAAGCGGCCCAAATGAGTTTCCTCCGCCGGGTGGCGGGTCTCTCCCTTAGAGATAGGATGAGAAGCTCTGCCATCCGGGAGGAGCTCAAAGTAAAGCCGCTGCTCCTCCACATGGAGAGGAGCCAGATGAGGTGGTTCGGGCATCTGGTCAGCATGCCACCCAAACGCCTCCTTAGGGAGGTGTTTAGGGCACGTCCGACCGGTAGGAGGCCACGGGGAAGACCCAGGACACGTTGGGAAGACTATCTCTCCCGGCTGGCCTGGGAACGCCTCGGGATCCCCCGGGAGGAGCTGGATGAAGTGGCTGGAGAGAGGGAAGTCTGGGCTTCCCTACTTAGGCTGCTGCCCCCGCGACCCGACCTCGGATAAGCGGAAGAAGATGGATGGATGGATGGATATAGAACATGCTATACGTTTACCAAACAATCTGTCACTCCTAATCGCAAAATCCCATGAAATCTTCCTCCTCGGTGTCACTTCTAAACAACTCTGCCAACTCCAAAGGTAGACAATGCGCCGCTTCCTCTTCTATCTTATTTCATATTTTACGGTAATGTGTTAATAATTTCTCACATAAATTGCTCCAGAGTATAAATCGCACCCCCGGCCAAACTATGAAAAAAACTGTGATTTATAATCCGAAAAATACGGTAATCCAGATTGGATGATATGAAAATTAATCGGGATCATTTTTTTGCCATATGGCCTAGCCAGCCCTACATTGAACACTTAAATCTCAAGACCTACTTCAAACCTATCAATACGTTTTAAAGTAATGCTTTTGTTGGTTTCTTTTATGCCCCTTTTGTCAAATCAAACTTTTTATAATATGACAAACTCACAAAATATGCAAAATTTTCTCTCAAAAATATTTTTCAGTGGAATTTGAATGGTGAAGTTGAAGACAAGTTGTGTTATTAGTAGAAGTGAGAATAATTGGACACCTCACAATTCCATTACGATTCAGCAGCTACGATTAAAATTCGATTATTGATGGATCTTTAATTGATGTATATTGATGCAGTTTGACATGTCGTTTGGTTTCATGAATTAAGCCTTTATCACTTGCAACTTAGAAAAAAACTATTCAATTGGAATAAGAAAGAGGAATTCCCACATGTATTAAATGAATGTCTCCCTGCAGTCAGACAAATATTACTTACTATCCATTATTGACCTTTACTAATCACTTCTATAATCGCCATGTCCCAATTACGATGCATCTAACAATCGAATATTTCCCCCACCTGGAGTTATTACAGTCAACATTGCAACTTTTTCTTCCTACATTTCACCTGTTTGCACTTTTATTGCATGTGTTAATGTTTTTTGGAAGTATTTTTAGAATTTGCTGGGAGCCGTTAGAAATGAGCTTGGGGTCACAATTTTATAGTCTCCATGCATCTTTTAGCCAAAATTGTTCAAATAAAAAAAATTTTCATTGTTTAATTGTAATAAAAGCATGTTGTACATACACTTCCTGCATGTGACAAGTGCATTATTCACTTTCTTTAAAGTGAATCACAAATATTATCTCCAAAGTTTAGACAGCATGATAAAAATAACTGCTCACTTCAATTGTATATTAAAGAAGTAGTTCAGGACTTTTTCTGGCTTGCGTGTTTTCAAATGAGGCGGAGTTTGCACTGTGAATGTTTTCCCTTGGTGTCCCACCCCCTTCCGCTACATAGCCAAGATAAGGACTAAGGACTATTGAGAGGAGCAGCACCCACTCACCATTTGGAGTACAGCATTCACGTACTGACAGTGTAGGACTGGGCCCATAAATACATATCAATATATATCACCATAGACTGTAGTCAATATCAATTAAAAATGCACTCAAGAAATCATATACATAATATATGCCAGGTTTCCCCTTAATGTAATTGAGTGTGGCGCACCCCCACGTCATTTTAATTACCGCCACACCTTGAAAATAAGGGCTATTTTTGTACTTGAAAATAAATTAAAGTAATATAATATAGTGTAGCACCCAGAAAAAAATCACACAAAAGTCTGACGCTATTTTTAACTTTCATTACCAATCTTACAATAATAACACAATTCCAACAGGTTTTACCTGCCATGAAAACACTTTAGTCTCCTTGAGTCTTCACTTCCTCAATCTCCACCAGTCACCTTTCAGACACGGTGTGTTTGTAAACGTGGGAAAAACTGACATCAAATCCCAACCACACAAACATAAAACATTAACATTAGCAGGTCGTTACAGTATGAATTGATATAGTCTCTTATTTGTACTCTATTGACAAGTGATGTAGTGAAAACTTGACCGCCAAAAAAAACTTTGATCACAAAAAACCACGCTACTGAAACAGGATGTAAACAAAACACACGCCATTGTCTGGAGCGTTGTCAGCATGTCTGTGATGTTTATATATATTGCAGATATTAAAAGGACAGTGGCGACTTTTAAGAAGACAAAGTTCAACTGGAGCAACAGCGGCAAGCAAGTGTGACGTCATGTTCGCTGCAGCCTCTTTAGTCAGGGACATGGAGGGACTGAAGTAGTCTGGAAACACCACTACATTCTACAATAACACCAGGAGAAAATGCTACATTTGTTGCTAATTGTTTTTAATTTTAAAAAGTCATTTAAAAGTCTGTCAACACTTGAAAAAATCTCAACAAAATATGGCAAAACGATAAAAAAAATATGTTAATGCTAATGAATAAAAAAAACTTTAAAAAAAAAATGTATGTATACATTTTTTGAGCCTTTTAAAAGAAAATCCTATCATCATCGCAAATTATGCAAATTACCCGATGACATCATTGTTCCCACGCACATAACCACGATGCCCGCTTTCGCCATCTTAGTCACTGCTGTTGTGTCCTTGGGCAAGACACTTTACCCACATGCTCCCAGTGCCACCCACACTGCTTTAAATGAATGGGTTATACTTGTATGGCGCTTTTCTACCTTCAAGGTACTCAAAGCGCTTTGACAGTATTTCCACATTCACCCATTCACACAATGGTGGCAGGAGCTGCCAGGCAAGGCCCTAACCGCGGCCCATCAGGAGCAAGGGTGACGTGTCTTGCTCAAGGACACAACGGACGTGACGAGGTTGGTAGAAGGTGGGGATCGAACCAGGAACCCCCGGGTTGCTGGCACGGCCACTCTCCCAACTGCGGCACGGCGTCCCCTAATGTAGCTTAAAGATGTAGCTAATGGGTTTCACTATGTAAAGCGCTTTAAATCACTAGAGAAAAGCGCTATATAAACATATTTCACTTCACTAATTCCCATATACACATGCATACATACATATACATGTACACATAGAAACGCTAACATTTCAGACGGTTAGTAATACCGTTTAAATGCTTAATTATTGAAAAAAATACGTAATTTATTAATGCATTTTAGGCAACGCGGCTTACTTCCTGAAAACTGAAGCGTTGCAGCATCTGCACATGCGCACGAGAGCCATGCAGCTCACAAAACATGGTGGCAGCAAGTTCACTTTGAAAATGTTCCCTCCAAGCTAATGGAGCCAATCGCTTGGTTTCACTTCATTCCCATCGCTTCCACTTCCGTGAAGTCTCGTCCTTTAACTGCTAACTTTATCAGTGTTCAAATAACAGCAATACTAGCTCAAATGTTTTGTCTTCTAATCGAATTGAACGCAGTCTGAGTTGTCGATGAGGCACAAAGAGTGTGTATAAGATGTGAGAGGTATCACTCCTGTTTATTTCTGTTGGCCAAACTGTTGCACTGAAGTACAAGGTTGTCGTTGAAGAACAAAGCTTCTTTATTTGACTTTATCTTCATTAGCAAAACTGCTTTGTGTTTTGTATTGATATCAAAAAGTAAATATCATGTTTTTTACATTACTTGTGGATTTTCTCATTCCACAATTTAATAACCATTCATTGTCTGAGTGTTTTCAATGCTTGTGTTGTCATTTCCTTTCTGTCCTGTGAGCTGAGGGATTGTAATTAGAGGAAGTTACAATTAAATATTTTTGTCTTCTGCTCCTTATTTTAAATGGGTCATAAAAATATCAATAATTATCGACATCAAGCGATATAAAACACTTATATTGTGATACAGTTTCCAGCCCTAGTGTGTGTGTGTGTCGCCACCTAGAGGCAGCAATGCAAACTGACCTTGAGTGTTCTGGAAGTAGTGACGCCACAGCGGCCTGATTTTGTCCTGACCGCCCACATCCCAAACAGTGAAACTGATGTTCTTATATTCTACCGTCTCAACATTAAAACCTGCACAAACACAAAAGTGACAGTGAGAGATGTGCTAATACATTGCAAATATTATTTTGAGGACAAACAGAAGGGTTAGCGGTCACTTGTCTGATCTTACCATGTAACCACTATAGACTTTCATGTGTACACATTATTGTACGTGAGCAAAAACTGGACCGCTGCCACTGAGGTAAACATGAGTTGGATCATTTCAAAGTACAAACCGATGGTGGGAATGGTGGTGACTATCTCTCCGAGCTTCAACTTATACAGGATGGTGGTCTTCCCTGCAGCATCAAGGCCCACCATTAGAATCCTCATCTCCTTCTTGCCAAACAGGCCCTTAAATAAGTTAGTGAATACATTCCCCATGGCGACGGCGCTGTCAAAGGGAAGAAGGAAACGAGGTGGTGAATTGCTGTCCTGGGAGGGGTTGGAATATGAAAGTAACATGACAATTAGTTTCCCTTGTGTAACAATCTGCGAGATTACAGTTTCCCTCGAGCTAAAAAGTTACAACTCGCCAAAACACCAAAAAGCATGCTACAAGTGGGTACGTGACAATTAGCCGCCGACCTGCTAAGATCAAGGTGGTCTGCGACGTGCAGCATTATTTCCTGTGCGTGGGGGGATATTACGGGACTGATTGATTACGTTTCTCACTTTGCCACGGACTTGCCTCCACTTGGAAATTTGCGGGTTTATTGAAAGTTAAATTGTGAGTTAACTTTTCCGAGAAACCGCATTAGCCAGCCGGATATAAGAACATGTCCACTGCAGAGGACACCGTTTCCCAGAAAGTCCAAATTGAACATTACGCTTTTGCAGTTATTGCTCTGGATGTTAACATTGTCACTTTAAGGACACTCGACTGTAAGTTTCTGTTTCTATTTGCTTGAAACAGTGGGTGTTTACGCACAACTCTTTGCACTTCAAACTACATGTTTGTAGTGGGAAATGTTGCCTTTGTATTCAATCACACTAAGTGTGTTTATCATAAACATTACTGCCACTTCATTTGACACACTATAGCGTTCTTATCAAGTCTTCAACCAGTGAATGATGAGTGATATATGAGTGAATGATAAGAAATGAATGAGTGAATGATGACAAATAAATGAGTGATAAACGAGTGAATGATGAACGAGTGAATGATGAATGAGTGAATGATAAAAAATGAGAGAGTGATGAGAAATAAATGAGTGATAAACGAGTGAATGATGGTTGATGAATGAATGAATGATAAAAAAAAATGAGTGAATGATGAGAATTAAATGAGTGGTAAACGAGTGAATGGTGAGAAATAAATGAGTGCTAAACGAGTGAATGATGAGTGATGAACGAGTGAATGATAAGAAATAAATGAGTGAATGATGAGAATTAAATGAGTGATAAACGAGTGAATGATGAGAAATAAATGAGTGCTAAACGAGTGAATGATGAGTGATGAATGAGTGATAAACGAGTGAATGATGAGTAATAAATGAGTGATAAACGAGTGAATGAGTGATGAACGAGTGAATGATAAGAAATAAATGAGTGAATGATGAGAATTAAATGAGTGATAAACGAGTGAATGATGAGAAATAAATGAGTGCTAAACGAGTGAATGATGAGTGATGAACGAGTGAATGATAAGAAATAAATGAGTGAATGATGAGAACTAAATGAGTGATAAACCAATGAATGATGAGAAATAAATGAGTGATAAACGAGTGAATGATGAGTGATGAATGAGTGATAAACGAGTGAATGATAAGAAATAAATGAGTGAATGATGAGAATTAAATGAGTGATAAACGAGTGAATGATGAGAAATAAATGAGTGATAAACGAGTGAATGATGAGTGATGAACGAGTGAATGATAAGAAATAAATGAGTGCATGATGAGAATTAAATGAGTGATAAACGAGTGAATGATGAGAAATAAATGAGTGCTAAACGAGTGAATGATAAACGAGTGAATGATGAGAATTAAATGAGTGATAAACGAGTGAATGATGAGAAATAAATGAGTGCTAAACGAGTGAATGATGGGTGATGAATGAGTGAATGATAAGAAATAAATGAGTGAATGATGAGAAATAAATGAGTGATGAACCAATGAATGATGAGAAATAAATGAGTGATAAACGAGTGAATGATGAGAAATAAATGAGTGATAAACGAGTGAATGATAAGAAATAAATGAGTGAATGATGAGAATTAAATGAGTGATAAACGAGTGAATGATGAGAAATAAATGAGTGATAAACGAGTGAATGATAAGAAATAAATGAGTGATAAACGAGTGAATGATAAGAAATAAATGAGTGAATGATGAGAATTAAATGAGTGATAAACGAGTGAATGATGAGAAATAAATGAGTGCTAAACGAGTGAATGATGAGTGATGAACGAGTGATAAACGAGTGAATGATGAGAAATAAATGAGTGATAAACGAGTGAATGATGAGAAATATATGAGTGATAAACGAGTGAATGATGAGAAATAAATGAGTGATAAACCAATGAATGATGAGAAATAAATGAGTGATAAACGAGTGAATGATGAGTGATGAACGAGTGATAAACGAGTGAATGATGAGAATTAAATGAGTGATAAACGAGTGAATGATGAGAAATAAATGAGTGCTAAACGAGTGAATGATGAGTGATGAATGAGTGAATGATAAGAAATAAATGAGTGAATGATGAGAAATAAATGAGTGATAAACCAATGAATGATGAGAAATAAATGAGTGATAAACGAGTGAATGATGAGTGATGAATGAGTGAATGATAAGAAATAAATGAGTGAATGAATCATGATGTAGTTTGCGGTGGGCCCTGGAAGACATTACTGCTAGCGTTAGCATTAGCCTCCTGCTAACTAGCTTCTTCCAGGGCGGACACTTGACGAGTTAGCGTTAGCCGCCTGCTAACAGACGACACATCATTGTCAAAACGGCGTCTTTTTGGAATCCTGTCGCATGAAATGTGCACGTGGGCGCCGTGTGGGAATGTTTGAATGGCAGCATGAGCGAGCTAAGAGCTACTTAACGACACAAACATGTGAAAATGCAGGAAGCTAAGATGCTAGCAGCTAAATGCCGCGTCACAGCAGCTACAATACAGTGACGTCATGCCAAACGCTCCATAAAACGCGTCGTTTGGACGCGGCGACTCTCGGCTAGAGCCACGAAACATTTGGGGAGCGCACTTGAACCCTAACGAGAAGATAAATCGTGTTGAAGCGGCAATTACCTTGTCCAAGGCTAGCTCCGCGATCTTCCGTTATTTTTCCGCTGTCACTCCAAAATGGCGTCTTGCGCAACCTGTTAAACGCCGGCGCACGAGCACGTCCCACTGTCCAATCCCAGCCAATCAGAGTGTGTATGGTGTCACTCAAGACCCGCCTTCTGGACGCCGCTATCCAATCACGGCGCTGCGTGACGCTGGCCGTACGTTGCACAAAATGTCGAGGAAATAGCTGACGGAAGTTGTGACTTTCTGTTGGAGGCTCAGACTCACACTGACATTTACACGTCAATGAATGAACCTTTCCCACTTTAATATAGCTTTTTGCCAATATGACAATGTATACATTAAATGTATTTGGATATTGAATTGCTAACATTGATTGATTGAGACTTTTATTAGTAGGTTGCACAGTGAAGTACATAGTCCGTACAATAGGCGAGGGCGGACCTACGTCACTTCCGCCTGCCAATCCCCTAGCAACCGGTCGCCATATTGAATTCGTTGAAAACAAACCAGTAGTGATGGGTTGATGAGGCGTCATGAAGCTAGTGATGGGTTGATGAGGCGTCATGAAGCGTTTCGACACATTGCAAAACTGTATTGATACTGTGTCGATACTGTGTCACTAAATACTGACATCTGCTGGACATTAAAAATCCCTACAGGCAACCTATGGACCGACTCAACTGACACTGATTTGATGCCCTAGTACAGGGGTCACCAACCTTTTTGAAACCAAAAACTACTTCTTGGGTACTGATTAATGCGAAGGGCTACCAGTTTGATACACACTTAAATAAATAAATATATTGTCATTTGTAAGTTACACGTAAGTGTGATTTAAACAAGAATAGCTAAATAAATACATTTATATATATATATAAAATGGGTATTTCTGTCTGTCATTTCGTCATTCCATTTATTTTTCCTTTTACGGAAGATTTTTTGTAGAGAATAAATGATGAAAAAAACACTTAATTGAACGGTTTAAAAGAGGAGAAAACACGAAAAAAAATTAAAATAAAATTTTGAAACACAGTTTATCTTCAATTTCGACTCTTTAAAATTCAAAATTCAACTGACAAAAAGAAGAGAAAAACTAGCTAATTTGAATCTTTTTGAAAAAATTAAAAAAATTTAGTCATTTTTCCTGATTAAGATACATTTTAGAATTTTGATGACATGTTTTAAATTGGTTAAAATCCAATCTGCACTTTGATAGAATATTTAACAAATTGGACCAAGCTATATTTCTAACAAAGACAAATCAGTATTTCTTCTAGATTTTCCAGAACAACGTTTTTAAAAGAAATTAAAAATACTTTGAAATGAGATTTAAATTTGATTCTACAGATTTTCTAGATTTGCCAGAATATTTTTTTTTTATTTTAATCATAGTACGTTTGAAGAAATATTTCACAAATATTCTTCGTCGAAAAAACAGAAGCTAAAATATTTATTATTCTTTACAATAAAAAATTTAAAAAAATAACTTGAACATTGATTTAAATTGTCAGGAAAGAAGAGGAAGACATTTTAAAGGTAAAAAGGTATATTTGTTTAAAAATCCTAAAATCATTTTTAAGGTTGTATTTTTTCTCTAAAATTGTATTTCTAAAAGTAATAAGAAGCAAAGAAAAAAATAAATGAATTTATTTAAACAAGTGAAGACCCATCCATCCATCCATTTTCTACCGCTTATTCCAAGTGAAGACCAAGTCTTTAAAATATTTTCTTGGATTTTCAAATTCTATTTGAGTTTTGTCTCTTTTAGAATTAAAAATGTCGAGCAAAGCGAGACCAGCTTGCTAGTAAATAAATACAATTTAAAAAAAAGAGGCAGCTCACTGGTAAGTGCTGCTCTTTGAGCTATTTTTAGAACAGGCCAGCGGGCGACTGATCTGGTCCTTACGGGCTACCTGGTGACCGCGGGCACCGCGTTGGTGACCCCTGCCCTAGTATATACAATAATATAAACCAAGTCATTGTATTTCATTTAGGATTATTTCATATCTTCATTTAAATAAAAAATATATTTGTCTCTTTTTTAGATACAGTCAATAAATAATGTGAACATGTATCATAACATGGACATCTAAGAGAACGTGTTGTGGATGATTGTGGACTGGGAATTTTTTTAATTTTATTTTTTTTACACATTTTTATAAAAAAATAAAAATAAAAAAGTTTTTCCGACGTATTACATTTTAGACGATTTCTCTTAGTTATTATTTCTCCGGCTGTAGAAAAGAGCCGCTCACAGGGCACAGAGGAGGCGTCAGTGCGACACAGTTCGTGTATCGGTCACGTGACCAAAACAGCTCATGATCGGTCACGTGACTTTCTAAAAGCGGTACGCGCACCGACACAGGGTTTTGCTTTATGAGCTCGACGCATGCGCCGATGCATCGGTGTTGCCGGACCCATCACTACAAACCAGCTCACAGCGAACACAGCATTGACAGAAAAGGCATTTAAGGAGGTTTCACGGCATTTTAAACTGTTCTAAATGGCGTATGATTATGTAAATAGTCTTTCCAGTGAGGCTAGGTTAAGATACGAGTTAAAATGTTCTGTAGTTGGATTAAACGACTGCCCTTACCGCCTTCCAGCAGATGCGTGGACTGATAATCCTACACAATGGCCGGACATGGAATTTGGAAATCTTTATGTCTACCTCACAAGCGCACCAGGTCGGTTGTTAGCTTCGGTTGTTATATAACGAATAAATCACATAAAAATGGTTAAATCACCCAAGGTATGTTGATAAATGATAATAAGGATGACACGGTGGCTACCAGTATCTGTATATTTATTATATCTGTAGAGAGCTCATTCAAATTCAGTTCAGTATTATGATTTATTATTTGCTGAATTACTGGAAATAGCCTTTATACCGTATGTTATTGTTGTGCAACAACAACAACTTCAGCTGTCCAACATTATTCAGTAAAAATTCAACAGGTTCAACATTAGCATGGACCAAGTTGTGGTTAAGAAGGTGGATTTTTGTTCCTTATATTTACCAGAAACGAAGTGATCCGAACACACGACCCGGGATTTTGGGGGACTCCAGTGAGAACCGTCCTCGTTTTCCCGGTGTAAAGCTGCGAGCCATTTGTCTCGTCTCTGTGGGCTTTGAGCACGCTTTGGCAGAACAAAATACGACCTTTGTTTTCCCTGTTTCCAGTTGTGGTTTGCACAACCAAAAACAACACAGTTTTTTGGCATTTTGGAGGCAGAATGACAAGTTTAATCAGCGCAGGTCGACAGGTTAAAGAGTCATGGCGACGGTTTGTTTTCAACGCCAGTCAGGTTGCTATGGCTCGAAGAACCCGTATGTAGCTCAGTTGCCCGGATGTCGGCCCTGCCCTATAGATCACTAAATGGTAACACCCCAATAAGTTTTTACACTTGTTTAAGTCGGGGTCCACTTAAATTGATTGATGATACAGATATATACTATCATATATACTATCATCATAATACAGTCATCACACAAGATCATCATCAGGGTGTATACATTGAATTATTTACATGATTTACAATTCGGGGTGTGGAGAGGGGGGGGGGCTTAGGTTTGGTTGTTATCATCAGTCATCAACAATTGAGAACAGAGAAATGGACATTGAAACAGTGTAGGTGTGACTTGGTAGAATATGTACAGCAAGTAGTGGACACAGAGAGAGAGAGAGAGAGAGAGAGAGATCAGAAGGTATAAGAAAAATATCAGCATTTGATTGTTTACATTTGATTATTAACAACAATCCGGGGAGGGTGTTAGTTTAGGGTTGAAGTTGCCTGGAAATGTACTTTTATTGCGGTTTTGAAGGAGGATAGAGATGCCCTTTCTTTTACACCTGTTGGGAGTGCATTCCACATTGATGTGGCATAGAAGGAGAATGAGTTAAGACCTTTGTTAGATGGGAATCTGGGTTTAACGTGGTTAGTGGAGCTCCCCCTGGTGTTGTGGTTATGGCGCATAGTTTACACTTAATATTAAAGTGTAAAGGACAGTAGATGATGACGTCACCACCTATTCATAACATTGGAGTATTTTCTATAGCAGCAGAAAGTGAAGAACATTCAAGCAAGAAGAGAGAAAGAAGACTTTGCGCTCACAAAACTCACTACTCATACATGTGTTTTACTACTGATACATACTTATATATTACTACTACTAAAACTTACATAGTATCAGGCCCGGCCCTAACCAATCTGGCGCCCTAGGCAAGATTTTAGGTGGCGCCCCCCCACATCGGCAGTGAAGTGTATATACTCACAAGAAACCGAATAGCTTTGTCTTTGACCTTTTTTTTACTTAAAGAAAGCAAATTAACAATCAGAATAGTTAACAAGATAAAAAAAATATGAATAAATAAATGAATGCAAAAAATAAAAAATGAATATATGAAATACAATATTTTTTACATACATATTGCTTAATTAACATTAATGATGTGCACTTTAACAACTAGGCTTACAACTATACCTAATATATAAAGGGGTGGAAAAGTGACTATTACCTGCAGGGCAAACATTAGCTAACCAGAAGGCAATAACAATGTAAACAAAAAACACCTGCTTAAAAGATCTAATACAAATGTCCCTGAGGAATACAACCTGAAGCCTGACCTGCTGCTGACCTTCTACCGCTCGTCCATCGAGAGCCTGCTGACCTACTGTATTACGGTATGGTACGGCAGCTGCACTGCAGCAGACAGGGAGAGGCTGCAAAGAGTGGTCAAGACGGCTCAGAAGATCATCGGCCGCCCTCTCCCCTCTCTGACGGACATCTACACCTCCCGCTGCCTCAACAGAGCCAGTGCCATCATCAAGGACAGCACCCACCCTGGCTCTGACCTGTTCCACCTGCTGCCCTCTGGGAAGCGCTACAGGTGCATTAAAACCAAAACAAACAGGCTAAAGAACAGCTTCTTCCCCAGGGCCATAACCATCCTGAACGGACTGCCCCATTGTCCCTCATAACTGCCTTCTCTTTGGTGCAATAACCCATTCCACCAACCACCCTGTTTTTGTTTTTGTTTTTTTCATGTATATATTCATTTCACACCATATTCATTGCACTTCTACATTTTTTATATTTTTATATATTTGCACATTGTTTTTCTAGCATGCACACATCGCACTGTATGGAATGGCCTCAATCTCGTTACCTTGCGTAATGACAATAAAGCTGATTCTGATTCTGATTCTGAGTACTGTAATTACCTAACGTTACATTATTATTTTCCATAACAATTTAGCCCCCTCCACAATATTAACCCGACGTTAAAACAGAACTAGCTATTTATTGATTAGCAATTGCCGAATCATGTAACATTAGCTTAATGCTAAAAAGCCAGGTTACTATCACATTCTGTAACAGACAAATAATTTCATGTAGGCTAACGTTACCTACCTGCTACCTCTTGTCTTTTTCTCGTTTCTCCTCCTCTTCTTTTCTCTTTTTTCTTCCCTGGGCACCTGACAGTTTTGGCCGTTTTGACGATGAGGTGGCGACTTGTCCAGGGTGTACCCCGCCTTCCGCCCGATAGTAGCTGTGATAGGCTCCAGCGCCCCCCGCGACCCCGAAGGGAATAAGCGGTAGAAAATGGATGGATGGATGGACATCTTGTGTTGATTTTTTGATGTGGTGACGTCCAAAAAGAGTCATGGTACGGGAAGGGAGGGGGCACATGGGGGGGGGGGGGGGGCGTAATATTGTAACAAATAATATTTCTATTAAATAGGCTTTACTTTGCATTTTAATTAACGTGGGATTATTTTTTGTATTTAGAAATAATAGTACCAACTTTTTTTTTTTTTTCTCCAACATTTGTGGCACTGCCGTGGCGCCCCCTGATGGACGGCGCCCTTAGCATTTGCCTATACGGCCTATGCCACGGGCCGGCCCTGTATACTATTAACCTACTACCAATAAATATTAGTAGTAATACATACTGTACTTTACATGTAGCTACTAATAATGTCATAAATGAGAACGTGGAAAGTAAGAAGTAGAAACATTATTAGGAACATTTATTTTGTACTTTAATCGGCATCAAAGTAAATGTACAATAAACACAAATTAGCATGTTAAAGTAATGGCTAGCCTCATCAAACATGTCATGCTAGGGAGCTAATGTTTGCTAAGCAAACTTAGCATGTAGAGCTAATGGCTAAAATCATCAAACATTCGCTCATGTCATGCTAAGAAACATAGCATGACATGAGCTATTGTTTTTTTTTTACAGAAATCTAGCATGTGAAACTATTAGCTAACGTCATAAAACATTAGCTGATGACATGCTAAGGAAGTTAGCATGTGAA
The DNA here is from genome assembly GCF_033978685.3 of Nerophis lumbriciformis. NCBI lineage: Eukaryota > Metazoa > Chordata > Actinopteri > Syngnathiformes > Syngnathidae > Nerophis > Nerophis lumbriciformis. The sequence continues at coordinate 1,391,182 of NC_084579.2, read as the reverse complement.
GCTAATGGCTAACATCATGAAACACTATCTGATGCCATGCTAAGGACGTTAGCATGTGAAGCTAATAGCTAACATCAGCAAGCATTCGCTCATGTCATGCTAAAGAAGTTGCCACGTGAAGCTAATGGCTAACATCATGAAGAATTAGCTGATGACATGCTAAGGAAATTTACCATGTGAAGCTAATGGCTAACGTCATGAAACACTAGCTGATGACATGCTAAGAAAGTTAGCATGTGAAGCTAATGGCTAACGTCTTTAAACAATAGCTCATGTCATGCTAAGAAACATAGCATGACATGAGCTATTGTTTTTTTTTACAGAAATCTAGCATGTGAAACTATTAGCTAACGTCATAAAACATTAGCTGATGACATGCTAAGGAAGTTAGCATGTGAAGCTAATGGCTAACATCATGAAACACTATCTGATGTCATGCTAAGGACGTTAGCATGTGAAGCTAATGGCTAACATCAGCAAACATTCGCTCATGTCATGCTAAAGAAGTTGCCACGTGAAGCTAATGGCTAACGTCATGAAGAATTAGCTGATGACATGCTAAGGAAATTTACCATGTGAAGCTAATGGCTAACGTCATGAAACACTAGCTGATGACATGCTAAGGAAGTTAGCATGTGAAGCTAATGGCTAACGTCTTTAAACAATAGCTCATGTCATGCTAAGAAACATAGCATGACATGAGCTATTGTTTTTTAAAGGAAGCTACTATGTGAAGCTAATAGATAAGTCATGAAACATTAGCTGATGACATGCTAAGGAAGTTAGCATGTGAAGCTAATGGCTAACGTCTTCAAACATTAGCTGATAGACTTAGCATGTTTCTTGCTGCATCCTTTCTTTAGCGCTCCTTCATGGTCGCCGCTGTAGTTTGCCGTCATGAACTCTCCACGTCCAACGGCGGCAAGAGTCGGGCGCAGGAACACAGCGAAGCCACAGACACGCCTCCTGGATCTGCCAATCGCAGCACACCGACTTCCTGTCCAGCGTCTCCAAGGTGAAAGCAGCCATTGACACCTGAAATGTGGAAACTTTCAGCAGACAAGATGGCGGAGGAAGTTGTTCTCCCGCTCTTTTACCTGCTCGCTGATTCCGACTGCGACGTGTCCCACCTGGACCAGCTGACGTTCTCTGATCCTCAGACAATCCCCCTGGGCGTCCTCAATCCACACGTCCACACCTGTCGGTCACATGACCACGTCAAACGTCCAGCCGTCGCCAAGCGCCCGTCGCTGGGTACCTTGGAAGCAGCGTGAGGGTGGGCCACATGACCACGGACACTCCGTGCGGTCTCCACAGTAAGACAGAACACCTGAGCTGAGGTCATCGGACGAGCGCTCCGAGTCCTTTGGGGACAAAAGAGATTGAAGAGGACCTACGTCATACACTTGGTCACACACCTGGTCACACACCTGGTCACACGCTAGGTCACACGCTAGGTCACACACTTGGTCACACACCCGGTCACACACCCGAGTCAAACATTTGGTCACACACCCGGTCAAACACCGAGTAAAACACAGAGTCAAACACTTGGTCACACACCTGGTCACACACCCGGTCACACACTTGATCACACACTTGATCACACACCGAGTCAAACATCGAGTCACACACCGAGTCAAACACCTGGTCACACACCTGGTCACACACCTGGTCACACGCTAGGTCACACACTTGGTCATACACCCGGTCACACACCCAATCACACACTTGGTCACACACCCGGTCACACACCCGAGTCAAACACAGAGTCAAACATTTGGTCACACACCCGGTCAAACACCGAGTAAAACACCGAGTCAAACACTTGGTCACACACCCGGTCACACACCCGAGTCAAACACAGAGTCAAACATTTGGTCACACACCCGGTCAAACACCGAGTAAAACACCGAGTCAAACACTTGGTCACACACCTGGTCACACACCCAGTCACACACCCAATCACACACTTGGTCACACACCCGGTCAAACACAGAGTAAAACACCGAGTCAAACACTTGGTCACACACCTGGTCACACACCCGGTCACACACCCAATCACACACTTGGTCACAAACCCGGTCAAACACCGAGTAAAACACCGAGTCAAACACTTGGTCACACACCTGGTCACACACCCGGTCACACACCCAATCACACACTTGGTCACACACCCGGTCACACACCCGAGTAAAACACCGAGTCAAACACTTGGTCACACACCTGGTCACACACCCGGTCACACACTTGATCACACACCGAGTCAAACACCGAGTCACACACCGAGTCAAACACCTGGTCAAACACCTGGTCAAACACCTGGTCACACACATGGTCACACACATGGTCACACACATGGTCACACACATGGTCACACACCTGGTCACACACTTGGTCACACACCGAGTAAAACACAGAGTCAAACACTTGGTCACACACCCGGTCACACACCCGGTCACACACCGAGTCAACATCGAGTCAAACACCTGGTCAAACACCTGGTCAAACACCTGGTCACACACCTGGTCACACACCTGGTCACACACCTAGTCACACACCTGGTCACACACCTGGTCACACACCTGGTCTGAGGTGTCGGCCTGTGATGAGCTGCTGAAGCAGGAGGGGGGGTCATCTCGTGGCTCTGGGGAGGGGGTCATGTGAGGTCTGATGTCCACACCTACAAGACACAGGAAAAAGACATGACCTTTAACCTTGACCTTGATTGACAACTTCCTGTTCACCATCTTGGGCGTCTGATCCTCGCCAGGTGTGATGCGTCTGTCGTCCTCGCTGCAGCAGGGGGAAGAAACCTTGAAGTCTTCGCACGTATCGTGTGGACTCTTCGTCGTCCTGGTCCTCGTCCTCGTCCTCCCGGTCAGCCTCGTAGTCCAGGTCTGTCCTCAGCCCACCTGTGTAGATGTCCACGTCCGCGTCCCAGTCTCCTTCGTCCCTCAAAGACCTGGGCTGGCATTCCCACTCCGACGCCAGCGAATCCGCATCGTCGTGATCCTCGTCCATTGCCCTGGTCCTCCAAGGACTCACCCAATGCATTGTGGGAGCTGTGGTGTCCAGCGATGCGAAGGGGGCGGAGTTTCTGTGCCATAGCTTGTCACGGGCCAGTTGGACGGACGCAGGACGCAGACCGCCCACTGCGGAGCATGTTGTTGTGGTCACATGTCAGTGTGGGCGGGGCCATGGCGTTTCACAAACCTGCTCTGAGGGCCTCGGCGCTTTTCCTCCGCAGCTGACTGGCCGACGCCCGCCTGACCGCGTCCTTCCGCAGTCCGGCCCGGAACACTTTGACCGTCATGGCGTTGCAGCCGGGCGGCACCTCCCACAGGGGCGGGGGCTCCTTGGCAATCTGACAAACGACGACAGGTGTGGAGCGCGCCGCGTGACGGTGCATAAAGGGGCGTGGCTTACGTGCAGACACAGCGGCTGAGAGAAACGGCGGATCCACGGCTGGTGGCCGGTCAGCATGTGGAGAAACATGCAGCAGCTGCTCCACACGTCCACCTTGGCACTCAGACGCGCCCCGCATGCCACCTCGGGGGCCATGTGGGTCTCCGTGCCGGGCAGGGCCCCGCCTCCACACACACACACACACACACACACACACACACACACACACACACACACACACACACACACACACACACACACACACACACACACACACACAAACACAGGAGGACGAAGATACAAGTAGAATATTGACAATATCAATCAGAACTGGGGAAATTGTGAGTGAAGGACGCCGACGCCAAACTGCAATGCTGCCAAACGCCGTATCCTGACCCAGACCCAGACCCAGACCCTGACTCAGACCCTGACCCAGACCCAGACTCTGAGCCGAAGCGGAACTGAAATGCTGGCGAAATTTCTCACACCAGCATGCGTCAAATACAAAGTTCCACGACTCAGTTATCATGTAGTAACTACCAAACTACTCAGTTATCATGTAGTAACTACCAAACTACTCAGTTATCATGTAGTAACTACCAAACTACTCTGTTATCATGTAGTAACCACCAAACTATTCAGTTATCATGTAGTAACTACCAAACTACTCTGTTATCATGTAGTAACCACCAAACTACTCAGTTATCATGTAGTAACTACCAAACTACTCAGTTATCATGAAGTAACTACCAAACTACTCTGTTATCATGTAGTAACTACCAAACTACTCTGTTATCATGTAGTAACTACCAAACTACTCAGTTATCATGTAGTAACTACCAATCTATGTTATCATGTAGTAACTACCAAACTACTCAGTTATCATGTAGTAACTACCAAACTACTCAGTTATCATGTAGTAACTACCAAACTACTCAGTTATCATGTAGTAACTACCAAACTATGTTATCATGTAGTAACTACCAAACTACTCTGTTATCATGTAGTAACTACCAAACTACTCTGTTATCATGTAGTAACTACCAAACTACTCAGTTATCATGTAGTAACTACCAAACTACTCTGTTATCATGAAGTAACTACCAAACTACTCAGTTATCATGTAGTAACTACCAAACTACTCAGTTATCATGTAGTAACTACCAAACTACTGTTATCATGTAGTAACTACCAAACTACTCTGTTATCATGTAGTAACTACCAAACTACTCAGTTATCATGTAGTAACTACCAAACTATGTTATCATGTAGTAACTACAAAACTACTCAGTTATCATGTAGTAACTACCAAACTACTCAGTTATCATGTAGTAACTACCAAACTACTCAGTTATCATGTAGTAACTACCAAACTATGTTATCATGTAGTAACTACCAAACTACTCTGTTATCATGTAGTAACTACCAAACTACTCAGTTATCATGTAGTAACTATCAAACTACTCAGTTATCATGTAGTAACTACCAAACTACTCAGTTATCATGTAGTAACTACCAAACTACTCTGTTATCATGTAGTAACTACCAAACTACTCAGTTATCATGTAGTAACTACCAAACTACTCTATCATGTAGTAACTACCAAACTATGTGACTCTGAGGTGTACCTTTGTAACATTAGTTTAAAAAGTTAAGATGCTAACAGTTATCATGTGTGAAGTACAAAGTTACACGACTCAGTTAGCATAAATTAATTATCAAACTATGAGAGTATGAGGTGAAGCTAACATGCTAACAGTTAGCATATGTTACGTAACAATATGATTCTGAGCTGCATGGCCTGAAAATGTTAGCCTGCTGATGTCATCATGCTAACAGTTAGCATAAGTCACATAGCAACATATATATATATATATATATATATATATATATATATATATATATATATATATATATATATATATATATATATATATATATATATATATTAGTATAAGTCACATATATGACTCTAGGGCAGTGGTTCTCAAACTTTTTTGTCATCCCCCACTTTGGACAAGGGGGAGTTTTCAAGCCCCACCTGCCCCCATCGCCCCAAAAGAGCGCTAATGCCAAGCTTTAACATTTTCAAATTTATTGAACATCAAGTTGTATACATTCAAACTCAATAACATAAAACAACATCAAGTTCAATAATAAATAAAATAACTGTGCAGCTGTGGTATAACTTGCATCAAGTTCAATAATAAATAAAATAACTTCCATCAAGTTCAATAATAAATAAAACAAAAGTGTTATAACTTGCATCAAGTTCAATAATAAATCAAAAAAAGTGTTATAACTTGCATCAAGTTCAATAATAAATCAAATAACTTGCATCAAGCTCAATAATAAATCAAGAAAAGTGTTATAACTTGCACCAAGTTCAATAATAAATCAAACAAAAGTGTTATAACTTGCATCAAGTTCAATAATAAATCAAAAAAAGTGTTATAACTTGCATCAAGTTCAATAATAAAAAAAAAAGTGTTATAACTTGCATCAAGTTCAATAATAAATCAAATAAAAGTGTTATAACTTGCATCAAGTTCAATAATAAATCAAACAAAAGTGTTATAACTTGCATCACGTTCAATAATAAATCAAAAAAAGTGTTATAACTTGCATCAAGTTCAATAATAAATCAAATAACTTGCATCAAGTTCAATAATAAATCAAACAAAAGTGTTATAACTTGCATCAAGTTCAATGATAAATCAAAAAAAGTGTTATAACTTGCATCAAGTTCAATAATAAATCAAATAACTTGCATCAAGTTCAATAATAAATCAAACAAAAGTGTTATAACTTGCATCAAGTTCAATAATAAATCAAAAAAAGTGTTATAACTTGCATCAAGTTCAATAATAAAAAAAAAAAGTGTTATAACTTGCATCAAGTTCAATAATAAATCAAATAAAAGTGTTATAACTTGCATCAAGTTCAATAATAAATCAAACAAAAGTGTTATAACTTGCATCACGTTCAATAATAAATCAAAAAAAGTGTTATAACTTGCATCAAGTTCAATAATAAATCAAATAACTTGCATCAAGCTCAATAATAAATCAAGAAAAGTGTTATAACTTGCACCAAGTTCAATAATAAATCAAACAAAAGTGTTATAACTTGCATCAAGTTCAATAATAAATCAAATAAAAGTGTTATAACTTGCATCAAGTTCAATAATAAATCAAACAAAAGTGTTATAACTTGCATCAAGTTCAATAATAAATCAAAAAAAGTGTTATAACTTGCATCAAGTTCAATAATAAAAAAAAAAAGTGTTATAACTTGCATCAAGTTCAATAATAAATCAAATAAAAGTGTTATAACTTGCATCAAGTTCAATAATAAATCAAACAAAAGTGTTATAACTTGCATCACGTTCAATAATAAATCAAAAAAAGTGTTATAACTTGCATCAAGTTCAATAATAAATCAAATAAAAGTGTTATAACTTGCATCAAGTTCAATAATAAATCAAACAAAAGTGTTATAACTTGCATCACGTTCAATAATAAAAAAAAAAAAGTGTTATAACTTGCATCAAGTTCAATAATAAATCAAATAAAAGTGTTATAACTTGCATCAAGTTCAATAATAAATCAAACAAAAGTGTTATAACTTGCATCACGTTCAATAATAAATCAAAAAAAGTGTTATAACTTGCATCAAGTTCAATAATAAATCAAATAACTTGCATCAAGCTCAATAATAAATCAAGAAAAGTGTTATAACTTGCACCAAGTTCAATAATAAATCAAACAAAAGTGTTATAACTTGCATCAAGTTCAATAATAAATCAAATAACCTGCATCAAGTTCAATAATAAATCAAATAAAAGTGCCACTTTGCAAAAAAGTAGGAGCTATGCATTTGGCAAGACAGGGCAAGTGACAGCACTTTCCCCCAGGAGAGCCACCTTGCTTCACTGTGAAACAGCACGGCTGTATGATCAGCTCCCATTTCCTCACACAGTGCAGAGAACAGTCGCGCTTTCAGTGGTCGTGTTTTGATCAAATTTACCGCGCTCACAACATCTGTTAAAACCTCATTGAGTTGGGGGCTGAGCTGCCTTGACGCGAGTGCTTCCCGGTGAATGACACAGTGTGTGCCCGTCACATTTTTGTTTCTCTGCAGGCGCTGGCTCTGGCTCGACGACCTTTGAGGTGCGAGTCACAAATGTATATATTTGTGTAATTGTGGTCCACACATTAGCCTGCTACCCATCCGCGCGAAAGTTTGTTCCGCTTAGCCCCGCCCCCATTAGTTACTGTTGCTATGTCTGTCAAACTTTCGCTCGTACCGAGAAATATAAAGCCTACAGTAAAAATAAGTACCGGTAATTTCCATTTATTTATATAGCGGATTTCACAGACAGAATCACAAAGTGATTTACAGTGTGTATAGAAAATGAAAGCATAGTAAAAAAAATAATCTAAGAATATAATAATTAAAAAAAAAATTTAAAGTGAAATTCCCTCCCGTTCCTCGCGCCCCACCTGTCATGTCTCTATTCCCCACCAGTGGGGCGCGCCCCACACTTTGAGAAACGCTGCTCTAGGGGTACAGAATTAGCATCAAATGAGCTAGCAAGGTTAGCATGCGTGAAAGTAGCAAGTAAGCAGTCACAGCAGACAAATAATCAAAGCTTTTTTACCCAGAAAGCTTTTGGTGCTCAAACCTTTACAGTCCAACATGTGAGACTGGCCAAAGTCACACAGGAAGGTGTGTGTGCAGTCCCAGGACAGCAGCACGTTGTCCACTGTACACACACACACACACACACACACACACACACACACACACACACACACACACACACACACACACACACACACACACACACACACACACACACACACACACACACACACACACACACACACACACACACACACACACACACACAGGTGATCGTCTGTGCCACGTGTGTGTCCCCAGGTGTAGTGGATGTGTGACCTTTGACATCCAGGTGCAGCACCTTGCAGCGGTGCAGGTGTTGCAGCGCCCCCAGTGTCTGGTGCAGGAAGTGCAGAGCCAAGTCTTCCGGAAGGCGATGGGCGGACTTCATCAGCTGAGCCAGACTGGCTGAGGAGGTGTGAACACGACCGCTCCTTGATTGGCTGTCAGCAAAGGTGCGGGAGGTGAAAGGTTACCTGGCTTCAGGTCCATGAAGAGCACGGCGTTAGGCCCCTCCCTCACGGCCCCAAAGAGGCGCAGGACGCCAGGAGAGTCCAGGACGCTCCACGCCGTCACTTCCTCCTCCTTGAAGCGACTAAGAGGAAGCTGAGAGGACACGCCATGACGCACACACCTGTGCACCTGCTCCGCCTTCTCACCTTCTTGGCGGCACAGGTGAAGCCGCTCGTCTTGTCCCGCACACACAACACGTCTCCGTAGCAACCGCTGTGGATGTGACCAACTACGCCATACTCCTCCCCCTCACGGTAACCACACCTGCTGGCACGCAGCTTCTACACACAACAGCACACCTGTTACCTGTTTACTCACACACACACACACACCTGCTACCTGTTTACTAACACACACATACCTGTTATCTGTTTACTCACACACACACACACACCTGTTACCTGTTTACTCACACACACACCTGTTATCTGTTTACTCACACACACACACCTGTTACCTGTTTACTAACACACACACCTGTTACCTGTTTACTCACACACAACACACCTGTTATCTGTTTACTCACACACACACCTGTTACCTGTTTACTAACACACACACCTGTTACCTGTTTACTCACACACACACACACCTGCTACCTGTTTACTCACACACACACCTGTTACCTGTTTACTCACACACAACACACCTGTTATATGTTTACTCACACACACACACCTGTTACCTGTTTACTAACACACACACCTGTTACCTGTTTACTCACACACACACACACACCTGCTACCTGTTTACTCACACACACACCTGTTACCTGTTTACTCACACACACACACACCTGTTACCTGTTTACTCACACACACACACACACCTGCTACCTGTTTACTAACACACACACCTGTTACCTGTTTACTCACACACACACACCTGCTACCTGTTTACTAACACAACACACCTGTTATCTGTTTACTCACACACAAGCACACCTGTTACCTGTTTACTCACACACACACCTGTTACCTGTTTGTTTACTCACACACACACACACACACACACACACACGCACACACCTGTTACCTGTTTACTCACACAACACACCTGTTATCTGTTTACTCACACACACACACCTGTTACCTGTTTACTCACACACACACACACACACACCTGTTACCTGTTTACTCACACAACACACCTGTTACCTGTTTTCTCACACAACACACCTGTTATCTGTTTACTCACACACAACACACCTGTTACCTGTTTACTCACACACACACACACCTGTTACCTGTTTACTCACACACACACACACACACACACACCTGCTACCTGTTTACTCACACAACACACCTGTTATCTGTTTACTCACACACACACCTGTTACCTGTTTACTCACACACACACACACACACACACACACACACACACACACACACACACACACACACACACACACACACACACACACACACACACACCTGTTACCTGTTTACTCACACAACACACCTGTTACCTGTTTACTCACACACACACACCTGTTACCTGTTTACTAACACACACACCTGTTACCTGTTTACTCACACACACACACACCTGCTACCTGTTTACTCACACACACACCTGTTACCTGTTTACTCACACACACACACACACACACACACACACACACACACACACACACACACACACACACACACACACACACACACACACACACACACACCTGTTACCTGTTTACTCACACACACACACCTGTTACCTGTTTACTCACACACACACACCTGCTACCTGTTTACTAACACACACACCTGTTACCTGTTTACTCACACACACACACACCTGCTACCTGTTTACTAACACAACACACCTGTTATCTGTTTACTCACACACAAGCACACCTGTTACCTGTTTACTCACACACACACCTGTTACCTGTTTACTCACACACACACACACACACACACACACACACACACACACACACACACACACACACACCTGTTACCTGTTTACTCACACAACACACCTGTTATCTGTTTACTCACACACACACACCTGTTACCTGTTTACTCACACAACACACCTGTTACCTGTTTTCTCACACAACACACCTGTTATCTGTTTACTCACACACAACACACCTGTTACCTGTTTACTCACACACACACACACCTGTTACCTGTTTACTCACACACACACACACACACACACACACACACACCTGCTACCTGTTTACTCACACAACACACCTGTTATCTGTTTACTCACACACACACCTGTTACCTGTTTACTCACACACACACACACACACACACACACACACACACACACACACACACACACACACACACACACACACACACACACACACACACACACCTGTTACCTGTTTACTCACACAACACACCTGTTACCTGTTTTCTCACACAACACACCTGTTATCTGTTTACTCACACACAACACACCTGTTACCTGTTTACTCACACAACACACCTGTTATCTGTTTACTCACACACACACACCTGTTACCTGTTTACTCACACACACACACACACACCTGCTACCTGTTTACTAACACAACACACCTGTTACCTGTTTACTCACACAACACACCTGTTATCTGTTTACTCACACACAACACACCTGTTACCTGTTTACTCACACACACACCTGTTACCTGTTTACTCACACACACACACACACACACACACACACACACACACACACACACACACACACACACACACACACACACACCTGTTACCTGTTTACTCACACACACACCTGTTACCTGTTTACTCACACACACACCTGTTACCTGTTTACTCACACACACACACACACACACACACACACACACACACACACACACACACACACACACACACACCTGTTACCTGTTTACTCACACACACACACCTGCTACCTGTTTACTAACACAACACACCTGTTACCTGTTTACTCACACACACACACCTGTTACCTGTTTACTCACACACACACACACACACACACACACACACACACACACACACACACACACACACACACACACACACACACACACACACACACACACACACCTGTTACCTGTTTACTCACACACACACACACACACACACACACACACACACACACACACACACACACACACACACACACACACACACACCTGTTACCTGTTTACTCACACACACACACCTGCTACCTGTTTACTAACACAACACACCTGTTACCTGTTTACTCACACAACACACCTGTTATCTGTTTACTCACACACAACACACCTGTTACCTGTTTGCTTGTGTGTAGTTGTGCAGTGTGTGTAGTGTGTGAAGTTGTGCAGTGTGTGTAGTGTGTTTAATTGTGTAATAAGTTGTAGTTGTGTAGATGGTTGTGTGTGCAGTTGTGTAGTTGTGTGTATAGTAGTACGTGTGTAGTGTGTATAGTGTGTTTAGTAGTGTAAATGTGTAGTTGTGTAGATAGTTGAGTGTGTAGTGTGTGTAGTTGTGTGTGTAGTTGTGCAGTGTGTGTAGTGTGTGTAATAGTATTTAGTAGTGTGTGTGTGTGTGTGTGTGTGTGTGTGTACGTACGTGGTGAAGTAAGAATCCGTGGTGAGCACATGAAATAGTCTTCCAGTCCACCAGGGGGCGTCTTGGTGTTGTTGTGTGGATGAGAGAGACAAGTGAATGTTTAGATAACATCATCACTTTGGCGTCCAGGTGTTGCGTGTCAGCGTCGGCACAGGTGTGTGACGGCGAGTGGGCGGAGCCAGCTTCCAACATGGAGGGGGGGATGAAGTCAGACTCCCTCACAGGGTCAAAGGTCATAGGTGAGACATCAAGGTGAGAAAAGTCTGAGTCGTTACTGTTGGATTCACACGCCTCATCTGATGAAGATGAAGATGAAGATGAAGATGGAGACGCAACTTGCACGTCTGTGGCTCCATCTTGAAGCAACTCCATGAGTGGGCGGGGCTGACAGTCCTTAAAGGGTGTGGGCGGGGCTATAATGTCATCAAGTCCATCTGCTTTGGACCAATCAGTGTCCTCGTCTTCTTCACTTATCAGGTCACACTGGAAGGGGGCGTGGCTCATGGCAGCGACACGCCTGCGAAGGAAATGACATCATTTGTGAAGAGGAAGTAGTTACCATGTGACATGTCTTCCTGCTACCTGAACACGGCCGGCAGGTGACGCTGCGACTCGGAGATGTCGCTAGGACTGAACTCCTGCACGTCCTCACCTGTGCACAGTCACACCGTCCCTAATCAAGTGGCCACAGTCACACCCTCCCTAATCAAGTGGCCACGGTCACACCGTCCCTAATCAAGTGGCCACAGTCGGTCACACCGTCCCTAATCAAGTGGCCACAGTCACACTGTCCCTAATCAAGTGGCCACGGTCACACCGTCCCTAATCAAGTGGCCACAGTCACACCCTCCCTAATCAAGTGGCCACAGTCACACCGTCCCTAATCAAGTGGCCACAGTCACACCGTCCCTAATCAAGTGGCCACAGTCACACCGTCCCTAATCAAGTGGTCACAGTCGGTCACACCGTCCCTAATCAAGTGGCCACGGTCACACCGTCAGCCACTTGATTAGGGAATCAAGTGGCCACGGTCGCACCGTCCCTAATCAAGTGGCCACGGTCACACCGTCCCTAATCAAGTGGCCACAGTCGGTCACACCGTTCCTAATCAAGTGGCCACGGTCACAACGTCCCTAATCAAGTGGCCACAGTCACAATGTCCCTAATCAAGTGGCCACGGTCACACCGTCCCTAATCAAGTGGCCACAGTCACAATGTCCCTAATCAAGTGGCCACGGTCACACCGTCCCTAATCAAGTGGCCACGGTCACACCGTCCCTAATCAAGTGGCCATGGTCACACCGTCCCTAATCAAGTGGCCACAGTCGGTCACACCATCCCTAATCAAGTGGCCACAGTCGGTCACACCGTCCCTAATCCAGTGGCCACGGTCACACCGTCCCTAATCAAGTGGCCACGGTCACGCCGTCCCTAATCAAGTGGTCACAGTCGGTCACACCGTCCCTAATCAAGTGGCCACGGTCACACCGTCGGTCACTTGATTAGGGAATCAAGTGGCCACGGTCACACCGTCCCTAATCAAGTGGCCACGGTCACACCGTCCCTAATCAAGTGGCCACAGTCGGTCACACGGTTCCTAATCAAGTGGCCACGGTCACAATGTCCCTAATCAAGTGGCCACAGTCACAATGTCCCTAATCAAGTGGCCACGGTCACACCGTCCCTAATCAAGTGGCCACGGTCACACCGTCCCTAATCAAGTGGCCACAGTCGGTCACACCGTCCCTAATCAAGTGGCCACAGTCGATCACACCGTCCCTAATCAAGTGGCCACTGGTCACACCGTCCCTAATCCAGTGGCCACGGTCACGCCGTCCCTAATCAAGTGGTCACAGTCGGTCACACCGTCCCTAATCAAGTGGCCACGGTCACAACGTCCCTAATCAAGTGGCCACAGTCACAATGTCCCTAATCAAGTGGCCACGGTCACACCGTCCCTAATCAAGTGGCCACAGTCGGTCGCACCGTCCCTAATCAGGTGGCCACGGTCACACCGTCCCTAATCAAGTGGCCACGGTCACACCGTCCCTAATCAAGTGGCCACAGTCGGTCGCACCGTCCCTAATCAAGTGGCCACGGTCACACCGTCCCTAATCAAGTGACCACTTGTGCCTGTGCGCAGGCCAACTGTCCCTAATCAAATGGCCTTGTGTGTGTGAAGTCACACCATCCCTAATAAAGTGACCATGTGTGTGTGTGTGTGTGTGTGTGTGTGTGCGTCTCACTCTCAGCCTGCGCCACGACCGACATGGCGTCCAGGTGTGTGTTGTCCAGGTGTGTGTTGTCCAGGTGTGTGTTGTCCAGGTGTGCAGCAGTTCCCAGCAGCATGGCGTGACCTCTGATGTTGGAGGCAGTGGTCATGTGACCGTGGAGGTGAAAGGTCACCACAGAAATAGCGAGAGGAGCAGCTGCGGTCGCCATTTTGACAAGGAGAGTCAGCGTGTTCACTTCCTGTTTGCTAGCTCACTTCCTGTTTGCTGAGGTCCACACTTACCTGTTGGCTCGCACCTGTCCTCCTGTCTGGACTTCTGCTGCTGGACTCAGGGTCACCTCGCCACTTCCTGCCCGCTCCCCCACCCCCCCTCTCTTCTCATTGGTCAACCCCTGACCTACTCCCCCCCCCCGCATATTCTATTCTGGACCAGCTGGTGTACCCACTGACACCCTGCCGTGTGTGTGTGTGTGTGTGTGTGTGTGTGTGTGTGTGTGTGTGTGTGTGTGTGTGTGTGTATTGGTACATATAAGTGTGCGTGTGTATTTGTATGTATATGTGTGTATATTTGTATTTGTATGTATATGTAAGTATTGGTGTGTGTGTGTGTGTGTGTGTGTGTGTGTGTGTGTGTGTGTGTGTGTGTGTGTGTGTGTGTGTGTGTGTGTGTGTGTGTGTGTGTGTGTGTGTGTGTAAAAACAAATACCTTTTGTCCTCCAAACATATTGCTGGGTGTTGTGACCAAACAGCTCCATTTTTCTTTCATGTGACCACAGAACTTTCCTCCAGAAGGTAATTGTTTACTAATTATTTACTGTTTAGCAATTATTTACTAATTGTTCACTAATTATTCAGTAATTGTTAACTAATGGTTATGGAATTGCTTACCAATTATTTAGTATTGTTTACTAATTGAGTCATTGTTAAGTGTTTATTATTGTTTACTAATTATTTACCAATTGTTTAGTAATTCTTTAAAAATGTTTAAGTTATTATTTAATAATTGTTAACTAATGTTTACTAATTGCTCATTTGTTTAGTAATTATTTAGATATGTTTTTTAGTAATTGTTTACTAATTAGTAATTGTTTAGTATTGTTAACTAGTGAAGTGAAGTGAATTATATATTTTATATAGCACTTTTCTCTAGTGACTCAAAGCGCTTTACATAGTGAAAGGCAATATGTGAGTTCCATTTAAAGCAGTGTGGGTGACACTGGGAGCAGGTGGGTCAAGTGTCTTGCCCAAGGACACAACAGCAGTGACTAGGATGGTGGAAGCGGGGATCGAACCTGGAACCCTCAAGTTGCTGGCACGGCCGCTCTACCAACCGAGCTATACCGCCCCAAACTAAATGTTTAGTAAATATTTAATAATTATTTAGTCATTATTTACTAATTGTTTACTCTTGACTAATTATTTAGTGGTTGTTTACTAATTGTGTATTTATTGTACTTATTGTCATTTTAGTATTTGTTTACTATTTATTTAGTAATTATTTAGAATTTGTTTAGTAATTATTTCCTAATGTTTACAAATTGTTCAGTAATTATTTACTAAATGTTAAGTAATTGTTAACTAATGTTTAGTTTCTGTTAAATAATTATTTAGTATTTGTTTAGAAACTGTTTAGGAATGTTGAATAATTATTTAATAATCACTTAGTATTTATTTAGTATTGTTAAACTAATGTTTACTAATTGTTTAGTAATTTTACAAAGTATTTATTGTTTATTAATTTCGTAATTGTTTAGTAATTATTTAGTATTGTTCAGTAATTATTTAGTATTGTTTACTAATTAATTAGCTATTGTTTAGTAAACAAATACTAAACTATTATTAAACAAATACTAAATTGTCTTAATGAAATCAGACAATGGATGTCCGCTAACTTCTTGCAACTCAACACTAAGAAATCAAAAATGCTGATTATCGGTCCTGCTAAACACCGACATTTATTTAATAATACCACCTTAACATTTGACAACCACACAATTACACACCTATTTAATAATACCACCTTAACATTTGACAACCACACAATTACACACCTATTTAATAATACCACCTTAACATTTGACAACCAAACAATTATACACCTATTTAATAATACCACCTTAACATTTGACAACCAAACAATTACACACCTACGGCGTGGCGCAGTAGAAGAATGGCCGTGTGCGACCCGAGGGTCCCTGGTTCAATCCCCACCTAGTACCAACCTCGTCATGTCCGTTGTGTCCTGAGCAAGACACTTCACCCTTGCTCCTGATGGGTGCTGGTTAGCGCCTTGCATGGCAGCTCCCTCCATCAGTGTGTGAATGTGTGTGTGAATGGGTAAATGTGGAAGTAGTGTCAAAGCGCTTTGAGTACCTTGAAGGTAGAAAAGCGCTATACAAGTACAACCCATTTATTTATTTACCATTTATTTAATAATACCACCTTAACATTTGACAACCACACAATTACACACCTATTTAATAATACCACCTTAACATTTGACAACCAAACAATGATACACCTATTTAATAATACCACCTTAACATTTGACAACCAAACAATTACACACCTATTTAATAATACCACCTTAACATTTGACAACCAAACAATTACACACCTATTTAATAAAACAACTCTCTCGTTTGAGTCACACATTAAGAGTGTTACTAAAACAACTCTCTCCTTTGAGTCACACATTAAGAGTGTTACTAAAACAACTCTCTCCTTTGAGTCACACATTAAGAGTGTTACTAAAACAACTCTCTCCTTTGAGTCACACATTAAGAGTGTTACTAAAACAACTCTCTCCTTTGAGTCACACATTAAGAGTGTTACTAAAACAACTCTCTCCTTTGAGTCACACATTAAGAGTGTTACTAAAACAACTCTCTCCTTTGAGGCACACATTAAGAGTGTTACTAAAACAACTCTCTCCTTTGAGTCACACATTAAGAGTGTTACTAAAACAACTCTCTCCTTTGAGTCACACATTAAGAGTGTTACTAAAACAACTCTCTCCTTTGAGTCACACATTAAGAGTGTTACTAAAACAACTCTCTCCTTTGAGTCACACATTAAGAGTGTTACTAAAACAACTCTCTCCTTTGAGTCACACATTAAGAGTGTTACTAAAACAACTCTCTCCTTTGAGTCACACATTAAGAGTGTTACTAAAACAACTCTCTCCTTTGAGTCACACATTAAGAGTGTTACTAAAACAACTCTCTCCTTTGAGTCACACATTAAGAGTGTTACTAAAACAACTCTCTCCTTTGAGTCACACATTAAGAGTGTTACTAAAACAACTCTCTCCTTTGAGTCACACATTAAGAGTGTTACTAAAACAACTCTCTCCTTTGAGTCACACATTAAGAGTGTTACTAAAACAACTCTCTCCTTTGAGTCACACATTAAGAGTGTTACTAAAACAACTCTCTCCTTTGAGTCACACATTAAGAGTGTTACTAAAACAACTCTCTCCTTTGAGTCACACATTAACTCATTTGTATACTCTAGCCTTTAAATAGACCCCCTTTTTAGACCAGTTGATCTGCCGTTTCTTTTCTTTTCTCCTCTGCCTCCTCGCCGGGTTATTCCGGTTCCGGTGACCATGGATGAAGTGCTGGCTGTCCAGAGTTGGGACCCGGGGTGGACCGCTCGCCTGTGCATCGCTTGGGAACATCTCTGCGCTGCTGACCCGTCTCCGCTCGGGATGGTCTCCTGCTGGTCTCCTGCTGGCCCCACTATGGACTGGACTCTCACTACTATGTTAGATCCACTATGGTCTGGACTCTCACTACTATGTTAGATCCACTAAGGACTGTTCTTTCACAATATTATGTTACTCGACATCCATTGCTTGGGTCTCCCCTAAAGAGGGGGGGGGGGGGGGGGGGGGGGGTTTACCCACATATGCGGTTTCTCATAATCATTCACATCGACATCCCTTATGTGGGCTCTGTACCGAGGATGTCCTTGTGGCTTGTGCAGCCCTTTGAGACACTTGTGGTTTAGGGCTATATAAATAAACATTGATTGATTGTTAACTAATTGTTTAGTAGTTGTTTAGTAATTATTTACTTATTGTTTCATACTTGCTTGGTAATTGTTTACTAATTGTTTATTTGTTTAC
This sequence comes from Nerophis lumbriciformis, assembly GCF_033978685.3. Classification (NCBI taxonomy): domain Eukaryota; kingdom Metazoa; phylum Chordata; class Actinopteri; order Syngnathiformes; family Syngnathidae; genus Nerophis; species Nerophis lumbriciformis. Next base: position 1,372,659 of record NC_084579.2, on the reverse strand, counting down.
TAATTGTATAGTAATTACTAATTGTTTAGAAATTAATTACTAATTATTTAGTAAACAATTACTCCTTATTTACTAATTGTTTAGTAATTGTTCAGTGCAAACTAACAATAATAATAGATAATCATTACAGTCATAATAATTGTTACTGTCATGGCGAACAAGGAGAACATTTGGACTGTCACTTAAGTGGACTGTCATCTAAGTGGACTGACACTTAAGTGGACTGTCATCTAAGTGGACTGACACTTAAGTGGACTGACATCTAAGTGAACTGTCATCTAAGTGGACTGTCATCTAAGTGGACTGACACTTAAGTGGACTGACACTTAAGTGGACTGATACTTAAGTGGACTGTCATCTAAGTGGACTGTCATCTAAGTGGACTGTCATCTAAGTGGACTGTCATCTAAGTGGACTGTCATCTAAGTGGACTGTCATCTAAGTGGACTGACACTTAAGTGAAATGACAGTCCACTTAAATGCAATGCCACTCAGCTGTTCTCATGTCCCCTAGTGGCCACTAGCTGCTACAGCACAGAGTACAAAGTGAACCGTTTATTGAAGACAGATCAAAGTGATCACTTGTATTGATCCTAATTGAACACAGATCAAAGTGATCACTTGTATTGATCCTAATTGAACACAGATCAAAGTGATCTATTGATCCTAATATAAGATAAGATGAGCATGAACAACCAAACTAATCTTCACACTTCCTGTATTGTCTTATTTTCATCCAATGACGTCACATGTCACGGAGACAGCCCACGAGGGGGCGGAGTCACATCCAATGGAAGGCAGCTGATAGGCAGGTTAGAGCTCTGCACCTGTGTCCCAGGTGGGCGGAGCCGGGCTGCAGCCGCCAGTCTTCAAGTCGCAGAAGAAGCCGGCGGGACAACATCGCCTCAGGTCGGCACAGCAGGTGGCCTGCGGACATAGCGTCAGTGTTAGGCCACGCCCCCAAATTCATTGGACAAGATGGTCCTACCCCGGGGGAGGGGCAGCAGGCCCACTGGGAGGCGGAGCTCCTGCAGCACGTCTCTCGCTCGGGGCAGCCGAACACGGCGGTGGCGTCACACGGCACGAGGACCGGCGTGACGGCGGGGAGCGCCGCCGTGGGCGTGGTCTTCTCGCACGTTCCCGTCTCCATGTTGCAGGTGTATCCCTGCGGGCAGCAGTGCTCCCGGTCCGCACAACACACGGCCTGCCGAGCACACGTGGGCGGGGCTTAGCCTTTTTGCAGTGGCAGGCAAATAGGAAGTGGCGTGGGCACCTTGACTAGCGGGCAGCAGCCCCACTCTCCGTCGGGCAGCTTGCAGCACGTACTTCCTGCCGCGCAGCTGCTCTTGTTGTCACACTTCACGTCCGCCACCCTGCTCGCCGCCACCATGCTCGCCGCCACCTTGGCCAGCCAGGGCACCGCACGCCGTCCTCTGGAGCAGGACGCGCGGTGTGGCTCGCACACGTGTCCGGCGGGACAGCAGTGCTCGCCGTCCTCGCAACACACGGCCTGCTTACAAAGAGCGCCAGCGACTCACTGAAACTTCCTGATGCTCTCACACGTCAAACACAAACACTCCCCTCCGCTATTTAGTGCATCAACCATTCATTAAGAGTCAATTTAGCATGTGAGCCATTCATTATCATTTGCTTTAGTGGATGAACCATTCATTGAGATTCTTTTTAATATATGAACGATTCATTAGGCTTTAATTTAGTGTATACTCAATTCATTATGATTCGATTCAGTGTATGAATGATTCATTCCAATTCAATTTAGTGTATGAACGATTCATTGAGATTATTTTTAATATATGAACAATTCATTATGATTCGATTCAGTGTGTGGATGATTCATTAAGAGTCAATTTAGCACATGAATGATTCATTATAATTTGGGTTCGTGTATGAACGATTCATTAAATTCAAATAGTGTATGAACGATTCATTGAGATGCTTTTTAATATATGAACAATTCATTAGGATTCGATTTAGTGTATAAACAATTCATTAAGAGTCAATTTAGTGTATGAACCATTCATTAGGACATGCTAAGTCATGTGACATGTGAGGGAGGAGGAGGCGTGCTCAGTCATGTGACATTACCTGTGGCAGTGGGCAACATCCCCAGGTGTGCGTCCTCTTCATGAAGCAGCAGCTGGTGTCTCTGGGGCAGCTGGTCCCCTCGTCACACATCTTCCTGAGCAAAGGGAGGCGGAGCTGTGCGGGCTGGTGCCAGGTGTAGGCCAGGTGTAGGCCAGGTGTAGGCCAGGTGTAGGACAGGTGTAGGACAGGTGTAGGACAGGTGGTGAGAGTGGGCATGAGGGTTAAGGAAGAGGATTTAGTGACTCACCTCCACCTTAGTGAGCCAGGGCAGGGGCGGGGCCACACCTGAGGGGTCGTCACATGTCTGTGCCTTCAGGTTGCACACCTTGGCGTGAGGACAGCAGTGCTGGTGGTCACCGCAGCACACGGCCTGGTCACATGTCACATGTCACATGGTTACATCCCTGACCGCCGTGATGCTCACTTGACCATCTTTACCTGCTCCAGGGGGCAGCAGGCCCAACCCCCGCTCACGCTCCTGCAGCAGGTGGACACTCCGGGACACCAGGTGGACTCGTCACACTCGCTCTTCTCCGCAGACGCCACTACTACAAGTAGTAATAGGTAATGTAACACAAGTAGTAGTAGGTAACGTAACACGAGTAGTAGTAGGTAACGTAACACGAGTAGTAGTAGGTAACGTAACACGAGTAGTAGTAGGTAACGTAACACGAGTAGTAGTAGGTAACGTAACACAAGCAGTAGTAGGTAACGTAACACAAGTAGTAGTAGGTAACGTAACACAGGTCTTACCGTTACCGGCTGATGCAGGAAGCTTTTTAAGGAGTGCTACTTGAGCATCAGCTGATAGGCACATGTCACGCTGCAGGTCACATGTGCGGTTGCCAGGGCAACAGTGGGCATTGTGGCAGCACCCGGCCTGCGAGGAGAACACAATGATGTCATGAAATAATAATAATAATATGAGCCGAGTGCTGCAATGACATCATCATCAGTAATGCGTGAGAGGACACACACCTGCGTGTGAGGACAGCATCCATAGGCTCCGCCCACCAGCAGGCAGCAGGTGAAGGTGTCAGGACAGCCGCTTCCTCCGGTGGGACATGTGAGTGACGCCACGCTGACACCGTGGTCATCCTTGGTCTTGGCGGGCAGTTTGGCCAGCAGAGGGCGCCAGCTGCCCGAAGGCGAGACACATTTGGACTTGGCAATGTCACATGTGCTTCCCTCAGGACAACAATGACGCTTGTCCTCGCAGCACACCGCCTGCAACATGGCACACCTTCACTGGCTAGTAGGCTTGTCCACATGTGCCACACATGTCCATCCATCCAGGAGAAGATGGCAACATTGGCTTCATTTCAACATCAAACATGTTTCTTATTGCACTCACAACAATTTGAGAAGGTTGAAATAGAAATGAAAGGTCATTAAACATGTGGTGTTTTTCTTGTTGCACTCAGAGAACAGTTGACTATTTTCCATAATCAACTACTAGATCAGAATAGAATAAAAAAGCTTTATTAATATAAGATTAAATTATTTATGATTGCCACTCCTGGTCTGTGCTTTAAGAAAAGTACAATTATTAGTTAGTACCATAAACACAACTATGCATAAAAGTACACATATAAGACATGTAGCAGGTAAAACACACTTTTGTTAAAGACAAAACACTCATTGTAGCAATTTGTTACTAAATGTAGTCATTTTACTTGCATTAGTTGACGTTAGATGGGCGGTTTTAACTCTGCTAATATTTGACATCAAGCCAAGCAGCTGTATCTACATGTCACGTATCTACATGTTACATATCTACATGTTACGCATCTTTGTCATGTATCTACATGTCACGTATCTACATGTTACGTATCTTTGTCATGTATCTACACGTCATGTATCTACATGTTACGTATCTACATGTTACGCATCTTTGTCATGTATCTACATGTCACGTATCTACATGTTACATATCTACATGTTACGCATCTTTGTCATGTATCTACATGTCACGTATCTACATGTCACGTATCTACATGTTACGTATCTTTGTCATGTATCTACACGTCATGTATCTACATGTTACGTATCTACATGTTACGCATCTTTGTCATGTATCTACATGTCACGTATCTACATGTCACGTATCTACATGTCACGCATCTTTGTCATGTATCTACATGTCACGTATCTACATGTCACGTATCTACATGTTACGCATCTTTGTCATGTATCTACATGTCACGTATCTACATGTCACGTATGTACATGTTACGTATCTACATGTTATGTATCTGCATGTTACGCATCTTTGTCACGTATCTGCATGTCACGTATCTGCATGTCACGTATCTACATGTTACGCATCTTTGTCACGTATCTACATGTTACGTATCTACATGTTACGCATCTTTGTCATGTATCTACATGTCACGTATCTACATGTGCACAGCAGAGGAGCTAGTTAACTTCCTGTATTAGAGTAGTATGTGTGTGTTTGTGGGAATTCAAAGTGTTGGCTGAGTGACGTCAGTAAGTGAGTGGGCGAGTAAAGAGAGGGAGAGGCAGCGCATGCACTGCACAGTAGAGTGATGAATGGGTCTGGTTGTGTCCTGCAAAACTAATAATAAAGCAACCAGATTGTCACAAATCAGCGGCCTCGAATTCTGACCTGGAAGTGGAGCTTAGCAGACCCATTGGCGGGTAAAGTGAATTGTGCAAACCTGAAGGGAACGTCTGCCCTGTGTTCCTCTTCTTTGGTCTGCACCGGAGCAGAACAGCAGGACAGGTATAACAACTACATAATTGCATGTCACTATTTAAACTTTGTGTTCAGATTTGAATGTTCATTATTTAAACGTTTACTTAAGTTTGAAGCAAAGGTGCTAATACTAATTGTCACATTTGGTGAGGCTTTTTTAATGCAACACTTGAAGCTTCAGCGTCACTTTTACAGTTAGTTTTATAGTTCATTTTGAAGTCCAAATACTGCATCTTGTACTTCACACGCTCTTTATGAAGCAGTAGAATTGTAATGTTTGCCATTCTTCCTCTCCAAGATGTTGCTCAGTCGTCACAGCAACATTCACATGAAAGAACGCTACCGCTACTTTTCAAAGGCAGTGTAGTGCCTATTTCAATCAATTAGTATCGTGGTACTTCATTAGTACCCGTAAAACGTACAACCCTACTAGTTAGCGGGTATGCTCGGCTAACTTGGCGACGTCACCTTGGGTAGCGGGCAGCAGCCCCAGGAGCTGTCAGGAAGCTGGCAACACGTGGTGGCGTCCGGACACTCGGACTGTTGGTCAGGACACATGATGGCCGCCGCTCGCTGACTCAGCTGAATGACACACACACACACACACACACACACACACGCACACACACACACACACACACACATCAGGCCCAAGGAAGGGAGGTGGTCTTGTTGACACACCTGTCATGGAGGACGTCACCCACGCTGCCCTCAAAGCAGCAGTGGAGGCCGTCTGAGCAACGCGCGCGCGCACGGACACACGGACACACACACACACACACACACACACACACACACACACACACACACACACACACACACACACACACACACACACACACACACACACACACACACACACACACACACACACACACACACACACACACACACACACACACACACACAGTGTTGTGCGGGCGACTCACGCGTAGCGGTGGGCAACATGCGTATCCTCCCATGGCGTTCTTACAGCAGGTGCTCTGGTCCTCGCACACGCCGCCATCAGGACAGACGAGGGCGGCGCTCAGGGTCAGCAGGGTCAAGCCTAGGATGCACGTCTGCACACAACAACACACATCTAGGACAGCATTACTGTAACACAACTATTTCAAAATGCCTACTTCAATCTGTGTGTGTGTGTGTGTGTAATCAGATCTGTGTGAGCGTGGTTTTTAATGTGTGTGAGTCTGTATCTCAATATGTGTGTGTGTGTGTGTAATCAGATCTGTGTGTGCATGTTTTAATTTGTGTGTCTGTATTTCAATCTGTGTGTGTTCAATCAGATCTGTGTGTGCGTGTTTTAATTTGTGTGTCTGTATCTCAATCTCTGTGTGTGTAATCAGATCTGTGTGTGTGTGTTTTAATGTGTGTGTCTGCATCTCAATGTGTGTGTGTGTGTAATCAGATCTGTGTGTGTGTGTGTTTTAATGTGTGTCTGCATCTCAATGTGTGTGTGTGTGTGTGTAATCAGATCTGTGTGTGTGTGTGTGTGTTTTAATGTCTTGCAAGTCTGTTTACACGGACACACACACGTCTTACAAGTTGGTTTAAACGGACACACACGTCTTACAAGTCTGTTTAAACGGACACACACGTCTTACAAGTCGGTTTCCACGGACACACACGTCTTACAAGTCTGTTTACACGGACACACACGTCTTACAAGTCTGTTTACACGGACACACACGTCTTACAAGTCTGTTTACACGGACACACACGTCTTACATGTCGGTTTCCACGGACACACACGTCTTACAAGTCTGTTTACACGGACACACACATCTTACAAGTCTGTTTACACGGACACACACGTCTTACAAGTCTGTTTACACGGACACACACGTCTTACAAGTCTGTTTACACGGACACACACGTCTTACAAGTCTGTTTACACGGACACACACGTCTTACAAGTCTGTTTACACGGACACACACGTCTTACAAGTCTGTTTACACGGACACACACATCTTACAAGTCTGTTTACACGGACACACACGTCTTACAAGTCTGTTTCCACGGACACACACGTCTTACAAGTCTGTTTACACGGACACACACGTCTTACAAGTCTGTTTACACGGACACACACGTCTTACATGTCGGTTTCCACGGACACACACGTCTTACAAGTCTGTTTACACGGACACACACGTCTTACAAGTCTGTTTACACGGACACACACATCTTACAAGTCTGTTTACACGGACACACACGTCTTACAAGTCTGTTTCCACGGACACACACGTCTTACAAGTCTGTTTCCACGGACACACACGTCTTACAAGTCTGTTTACACGGACACACACGTCTTACAAGTCTGTTTACACGGACACACACGTCTTACATGTCGGTTTCCACGGACACACACGTCTTACAAGTCTGTTTACACGGACACACACGTCTTACAAGTCTGTTTACACGGACACACACATCTTACAAGTCTGTTTACACGGACACACACGTCTTACAAGTCTGTTTACACGGACACACACGTCTTACAAGTCTGTTTCCACGGACACACACGTCTTACAAGTCTGTTTCCACGGACACACACGTCTTACAAGTCTGTTTACACGGACACACACGTCTTACAAGTCTGTTTACACGGACACACACGTCTTACATGTCGGTTTCCACGGACACACACGTCTTACAAGTCTGTTTACACGGACACACACGTCTTACAAGTCTGTTTACACGGACACACACATCTTACACAGCAGAAGTGTCGCAAAAGTCACATTAAAGACAGCCAATCAGGGTTCCTGCATCACACTAATCTGAACACACACATTTTTTACACAAATGGAAATACAGACACACAAATAAAACCCGCGGATGGAGACACAGACACACACATTGGTACACAACGTGAATCGGATTACAGACGCACAGATAGTTGATCTCCATTAATGTCCCGCGCGCAAACACACACACACACACACACACACAAGAGTGTGTGTGTTTGTATTTGTTACCTTCTTGAGACCAGAGAAAAATCCCTCTCTTTAGGACCACCCATTCTAGATATATAAAAAATTGTATTTACAACATTAATAAATTATACATACTATGTAAATATAAAAAAGGTAAGCTTTAAGTTATTTTTATTTTTTTAATTAATGTTTTGTTTGTAATTGGTTTTTAATCTTCATTATTTACTTCAAGGTATTACAGTATGTCTCTATGTACATATTTATTTGTTTTTTCAATACATTTTGGCCAAAGGGGGCGCATTTAAATTCCTTACACACACTTGTTATTTCATATGTTGACCAGAGGGGGAGCACTTTTAAAAGCGACACACAGTCTATTTGAAAAATCCCTCCTTTTTGGGAGCGCCCTCATGTTGATAGATGTCACCAACCAGGGGTGCAAATGATCTCCATTTTGTGTTATGTGTAACGTGCTTAAGGCCGATGACAAAGGAGTCACGGACCACAGATGGCCCCTGTACCGCACTTTGGGCAACCCAGCTCTAGAAGCTAACTGTTAATGGCCACCACAGTCTTGGTAGCGTAGTGTATTACCGTATTTTCCGCACTATAAGGCGCACCTAAAAACCACAAATTTTCTCAAAAGCTGACAGTGCGCCTTATAACCCGGTGCGCTTTATATATGGATAAATATTAAGATTCATTTTCATAAAGTTTCGGTCTCGTAACTACGGTAAACAGCCGCCATCTTTTTTCCCGGTAGAACAGGAAGCGCTTCTTCTTCTACGCAAGCAACCGCCAAGGTAAGCACCCGCCCCCATAGAACAGGAAGCGCTTCTTCTTCTACTGTAAGCAACCACCCGCCCGCGTAGAAGAAGAAAAAGGGCGCGGATATTACCGTACGTTTCATTTCCTTTGTGTGTTTACATCTGTAAAGACCACAAAATGGCTCCTACTAAACGACAGGGATCCGGTTCATGAAAAGACGCAATCTCTCCATCCGCACACGGATTACTATTTCACAGCAACTGATATTCCTGTGAACCGCACTGTGGATACAACGGGAGCAAGTACGGTGAATATTCGCACCACAGGGAATGAGAAGTCATCCTTCACTGTGGTTCTAGCTTGCCATGCTAATGGCCAGAAACTTCCACCCATGGTGATATTCAAAAGGAAGACCTTGCCAAAAGAGACCTTTCCAGCCGGCGTCATCATAAAAGCTAACTCGAAGGGATGGATGAAGAAAAGATGAGCGAGTGGTTAAGGTAAGTTTAAGTTTACGCGAAGAGGCCGGGTGGCTTTTTTCACGCAGCTCCGTCCATGTTGATATACGACTCCATGCGCGCCCACATCACGCTGGTTTTAATATATTATTAAAGTTTGACTGACCTATCTGACTGTTTTTTTGACATTCCTTTAGCGCAGTTAGATGCGGCTTACAACACGGGGCGGCTTATAGGTGGACAAAGTTTTGAAATATGCCGTTCATTGAAGGCGCGGCTTATAACCCAGGGCGCCTTATGGTGCGGAAAATACGGTAGTTCACATATGGGTTGTGTACTTTTTCACAACATGGTCACTACTGCCTAGTTTCTCTTGTTATATTCTTATTTTACTGATACATTTGTATTCTCATTGTTGCTTTTTATTTGTATTGTTATTGCAATATTTTTCTATTTTGTTTCCATTTATACCCCCATTATTTACTTTTTAATTTCGACTGCTGCTGGGATTTTAATTTTCCTGAGGGAACTCATATAAAGTACTATCTATCTATCTATCTATGCACATCCAAACATCCTGACTTTGGAGCAATGTTCACGGACTCTAGTATTTGGCTCTCTATTAGATGCAATGTTATTGGGAGCATGATTTATGTCATCCTCCTCATATGGAAGATACTTTTCCTTCTTCATGTCTCAAGAAGGCTAGAAATACAAGAACACACACACACCTTGAGCTGACAGGGAATGCAATCAAAGTTGGGATGTGTTTGACGATACGTTGAAAGAAGACACTTTTTAAAGCTTACTTTGATGTTAAAAGCTGCGATTTTGACCAAACTTCCCATGTTGACGAAGGCAGCAGGTGACGTCACTCGCCTGCATGTGAGCTCCTTCAAACCTTCACACAAAAACACTTTAGACTGTCAATGACGTCTTCCCCGCCTCACAATGTTTGCTGTCACTTAAGCATCAACTTGATCATCAAAGCCGGAATAAGAGTTTATTCCGCCTCGACGTCGGCGAGTGTTAAGCTAGCGGCGGAGGTTAGCCTAGCATGCTAGTTGGCGAACAAACACATGAAATTACCGTCTTCTTTGTCACAATGGAGTCCACAAGAGTCCCATCAGACGCCAAGTTGAAGAGTGACGAATAAAAAAAGATGGAGAAAGTCTTAATGTTTCTCTCGATGGTCTCAAAAGTGTCCACTCAAGTAAGTCACGTGACACAATACCACGTGACCACGCCTTTTTTTAAAGAGGCAGTACACTTTTCTTTGTGTCATGGCGGATCAACAACTTTGTTATGATTCTCACTTCAGTTCAATAATGTGATCGCCAGCACACATCGGTGACAATGCTGTGTAATCATTCAATGTGCAATGTCCTCCGTGTGTCTCTTTTTAGCCAGAGTCACGGAGTACCGTAGTTATTATCCACGCTTTTACTTTGAAAATACAACTTCCGGTGACTACAATTGAAAAATACCTGTATGTAGTTATTGCTCTTCAAAAAAAGAAAAAAAGAAACGACAATTCAATGACCAAAACATACACTGATCTAGCAGAAACCAAAAAAACTGACCAAAACATATATTTTACCTAGTTCATCACCGGAACTGGAAGTTGCTGTTTCCAGACCAACCTGCAGATTGGCTTGTGGGAAAAAGTGTGTTGTGTAACCTGCGTCAAAAAGATCCGATAATCATTGAGCAATATGTTTTTTATGAGTGCAGAGGAAAAAAGAACGCTTTACTACTGTATATTTGTGGTATTTCAAAATAAATCATCCATCCATCCATTTCCTACCGCTTAGTCCCTTCGGGGTCGCGGGGGGCGCTGGAGCCTATCTCAGCTACAATCGGGCGGAAGGCGGCGTACACTCTGGACAAGTCGCCACCTCATCGCAGGGCCAACACAGATAAGACAGACAACATTCACACTCACATTCACTCACTAGGGATTATTTAGTGTTGCCAATCAACTTATCACCAGGTGCATGTCTTTGGAGGTGGGAGGGGCCTATCCCCAGGTGCATGTTTTTGGAGATGGTAGGAAGCCGGAGTACCCGGAGGGCAGAGGTGTGGACTCGAGTCACATGACTTGGACTCGAGTCAGACTCGAGTCATGAATTTGATGACTTTAGACTCGACTTGACAAAATGTAAAAAGACTTGCAACTGGACTTAGACTTTAACATCAATGACTTGTGACTTCACTTGGACTTGAGCCTTTTGAATTGACATGACTTGCTACTTTCCCCAAAACCCAAAGATGAAAAAGTTATTCGGGAGCGCTCCGTATTTTTCATCGTGTACTTGTCTATCAGCGTTGCGTGTGTCAGCTGGTGTGCTCTCAGTACAACAGCCAATCAAATTAGATCTACTTTGTTTTCATCACACAGCATTCATCCAATCAAATTGCAGGACAACCAACGAAGAAGACATGTCCAAACCACACGCCAGTGAACAAAAAATGATACCTAAAATAATTTCGTTTGGGTATAAAAATTACGAGGTGGTCAACACAAAACGGTTTGCAGTATGCAACACATGCGGTTCCAAAATTACTGATGGAGAGGCAACAACTTCCAACTTCGTCCGGCATTTGAAGTTGCACAAAGAACGGTAAGTTTTGAATGTAAGATAACGTTTATTGGCTAAGTAACGTGACTTTTATTTGCTGTGTAGTTAAATCAGTGAGGCTGTAAACTCACTGCTAACGTTATAACGTTATTGCAAACACGGGAATCTGTTGCAGTTCACTACCTTATTCATACTTTTTGTTCAGTGATTTTTTTAAGCAGGGTTACGTTAGTCAATATATCACACGTAACGTTAGACGGCGGTCAGCAGCACCGCGTATTTTAGCCACCTAAAAAAAGACAAAAATAGTAAAATAAAGGTCAGTTAAAATGTATACTATATTATGAATATGTGTACCGTTTTAGCTAGCTTTCTGACATACTGTTGGTTGTTTACCTCAGTGGTCCCCAACCACCGGGCCGCGGCCCGGTACTGGTCCGTGGATCGATTGGTATCGGGCCGCACAAGAAATAATTTCTTTTTTTTCTTTTTTTAATTAAATCAACATAAAAAACACAAGATACACTTACAAGTAGTGCACCAACCCAAAACAACTCTCTCCCCCCTTTTGTTCTGGGCATTGAACATGAAGACTCTTCCTTCACTGTTCCGAATGGCCATGAGAGTCTTGGCAGTGCCTGCCTCCAGTGCTCCAGTGGAGCGAGTTTTCAGCCATGGTGTCATCATACTACGCCCCCATCGTGCACAAATGACTGACAGACTCTTGGCTAATTTGGTCTTTTGCAAATGCAATGCAGCATAGGGCCCTGACATATAAAAAGTACAACTTTTTTGTTATGTTCACGTATATGTCATGTTTTTTCAATGTTAACACTTTTGTACAAATAAGTACATTTGCACTTTATTTTTCAATGTGTTTGTTCTGTAAAGGAATGAGTTAATGTTTAAAATGACTGGTTAATAGTGCTATTATAAAGTGCAATGTCAGCACAATTTTCTTTCCTGCAATTTAAAATGCACTTGTTTTAATAAATAAATACAGCGTTTGAAAAGCATACACAATCTGTGTTAATATATTAGTCTGTGGTTAAAAGGACTTGAAAGGACTCGAAACTCAAAATGCAGGACTTAGGACTTGACTTGAGACTTTCCAGTCTTGACTTTGGACTTGACTCGGGGCTTGCCTGTCTTGACTCGGGACTTGACTCGGACTTGAGGGCAAAGACTTGAGACTTACTTGTGACTTGCAAAACAATGACTTGGTCCCACCTCTGCCGGAGGGAACCCACGCAGTCACGGGGAGAACATGCAAACTCCACACAGAAAGATCCCGAGGCCGGGATTGAACTCACGACTACTCAGGACCTTCGTATTGTGAGGCAGACGCACTAACCCCTCTACCACCGTGCTGCCCTCAAAGTTGTTCTTTAATTCCATTCATGAAACCCAAATATCAATGACCAAACATCATCATTTTGATTATTCTGCTCTGTTTGCTCCTTTTTCCACGTGTTTTGTTTCCTAACGAGCCTCAAGCATCTCCTTTCAAAATAAAATGCTCTGCAGCGACTGAGTGGGGGAACACATTTATTTTGTATTTTGCAGCATGTACACAAAGAGTTCACAACTCCACCCTCCTCCTCCTCCCGTGATTGGAAAGTCCTACACGCAGCAAACAACACTACAAAACTTTTACTTTGAAAGCCATAAGAAGAAGTTAGTGTAAACATGGACGACCGGAAGTGAGCTTTATTACAAGGTAAACTTTTTCCACACAAACATCTAGGCATGCAGGTGGCGGACAAAGAAGAAGATGAGCCATGTGGACCAGCAGGCGGCGCTAGACCGGGCCTGGGTGGAAGCCTCCATGCAAAGCGGACCCTCCTGGAGGGAAGGCACTTGGAGGAGAGGACAAGGATTCAAGTAGCCACGCCCAAAGGGGGCAGGGGGCGGGACCAATGGAAGTGGTCCGGGTGGTGTAAGGAAGAACTGTCCACCTTGGCTCTCTGGCGCCTCTGCAGGACCACAGTGGTAATGCGGGACAACACAGCAGTGGAAGCTGACCTCGGCAGTTCGGCACCGAGAGGAGAAGTTTCAGAAAAAAGGTTGGGTATCCAATCACCGTGGTAACCAGTGGGACATGACAACGAGGTCAAAGTGCGAGCAGGAAACAGAGAAGGTGTTCTTGTGCTTTTTGAAACCAAGAAGGTTCCTCACTTCCTGGGATGGAACACCATGAGAGGCCTGTCTTCAATCTTCTGCCACGGACTCTTCTTGTTCTCCTCCTTGTCATCCGGGTCGTCCTCGGGACTGGTCATGGAGTCACGGCGGGTGTCGCTGTTGCTGCTTCGGCTGCTTCGCCCTTTTCTCGGTATAGTGGATCCTCGGGAAGACGGTTCGTCGTCCAGGAGGGGGGTGAGAGAATTCTCTTCGGGGGACACCGGGCGTCCCTCGCCGCTGCTGGGGTCGCTGTGGTCAGGGTAGGCCAGCTTGGAGTAACTTTTACCCGTGCCGTGTGCCTTTCGCCCCGACTCCCAGCGCTCGTCTTTCCCCTTCCGGTTGATGGCAGACTTGCGCTCGTGAGCCTCCAGCGGAGGTTCCAGGTTGACATCTCTGGCACAGCTGACGCCTCCAAATCCGCCCCCGCTGAGGTCGTTTCCAGCGTCAATGTAGGAGTGGCGTACGTGAGCATTGGCGCGTCCATCCAAGGAAATAAACCAGGCTCTGGGGTGCTGCTTCACGCCCAGTTCCATCAGCTTCTTCTCGGTCAGAGCTTGCAGTTCTCCATTCATCTGAGCCATGGTGGAGTCATTGAAGAGCACAGGGATGGTCACAGGTCCTCCTGAGGTGTCGGATGCCCAGCTCAGCTCCTCCGAGTCATCGCCATGTGAGGCACTTTGCTGCTGGCCTTGCTTCTGGCCCTGATGGTGCTGTTGGCCTCCCATCTGGACTCCATCTTTGTCCGCTTCCTTCTGCTCCTTGCCATCTTTTGCGGCAAACTCGGAGGGCAGGCGCATGTAGTGGGCGGGGATGACCAGGGTTGGCACCATGCTGCGGTACATGTTCTCCTTCATCTGGTCGATTGAGCTGCAGAAGATGATCTGACCCGGTTGGGTGTTGAGGGAGGTGGGTCGTGCCAGGCTGTCAGCTGCTGCCGCAGAATATTCCGGAGGTTTGTCGGGCTGGTTTGGCACATACCCTTGGAAGCGCGGCGGAGATGGCGGGTCAGAGGAGTAACCGCGATTGTCGTTGGCATTGTGGTGTTGGTGGTAGTCGGACTCTGCAACTTCCATCGGACCGTAACCGCGGTTGTAGTCTTCGTGCAGCAGCGGGTTGTCCAGGTTGTTGGTGTCCGTCGCCCGGGTGACCTTCATGGGGAAGCTTTCGCCACGCTGGGAGGCAGGCGCCATCTTTCCCTTGGCGTGTCGCAGCATATGAGCTGGAACATGCTTGGTCAAGTCTTCTCGGGAGGAGGATAGGTCCGACTTGTCGTTAGACGGACCGGACTCCACGTGACCGCCGCATATGAGATTGAGGCGCGAAGTGGACGTGCCTTGGTCCCTCTTGGCGCCATTCACGTTGGAGGGGAGGCCCTTCCCGAGTTGTCGACGAGGTTTCAAACACCGACGCCTAGAAGCAAGTACACAAAGGTCACACGCACGTCACATCTGGACTGCGACATTGTGTGACCGACCTGCAGTAGTAGAGTAGTACACATAGTAGGACGAGCACCAGCAGCGCCAACGAACCCAAGATGGCCAGCAGGAACAATGTGTGGTAGGTGGTGATGTCCCTCAGGCCTGGATGGCTCAGTCCCAGACCTGCAACATGAGACCATGAAGAAACTTCTAGGGGGTTCTTTGGGGAAGGTGGGAGGAGTTACCTGAGGAGGTGGGGAAGGCTGCTAACCAGTAACCCAGTTGAGGAACCACAACGTTCCACACAAACCGAGAGCCGTCCTTCTGGATGTAACCTGTTCCATTGCGGACCCACAGTCCTGCAGGTCAAACACGAGCCTGGTGATGCCATGCACCAACCTTCAGAGATGATGATGACGACGACTCTCCCTCACCTGTCTTGGGTTGATACATCCAGGTGGGAACGCTGGTTGCCATCCTGTTGCGGGTGTCAGCAGGAAGCGGCACGGAGATGTGGATAGAGTCCGACACCTGGATAGGAACACCGTCTTTGTCGAATAGCTGAACGCTGACGACTGCCAGCGGCGTGAGATCTGTCCAAACTGCTTCTGCAGCTGAAAGACAAGTTGTTCACCTTCAGCACAGTTTTCCATCTCTTTGCCAGGAACACCTGGTGGACTCAAGCCAGCGGAAGCCATCTTGGTCTGTGTCGCTCACCTGAGCTGTTGGTCTCTCGACCCAGCAGGAACGGGAAGTCGCCAACCTCATACTGACTCCTGGCGGTGGTCAGCGAGGCCGACAGCGTGGTGTCGTTGGAGTCAGGCGGAAGCTGCAGCGACTTTCTCTGAAGTTGCACCAGCGGCTGCTTGGCGCCACCTGCTGGGTCACACAGGTAGACGTTCAAAGTTGTCGTTCCAACAAGAACGAAGAACACATCCTACAACCAGGGGACTGCTGGAATAGCTTAGACTTTTTTGAGATCTTACCTGGTGAGCCGGACAGAACCTGCAGGACGTCGTCGTAAAGCATGAGCGTTCCGGGCCGCTGTGCCAGCAGGTACAAGCTGACTGAGGCGTAAACTAGGAAGTCAAAGAGGAAGAAGCATGGTGGAAGTCTGTGGTGGGTGGGGCCTGAAGTGTCAATCAAACAAAAGCTTGTCTTACGGGGGACACGGCCCGAGTACCACGGCACCGAGTTGGTGATGTAGTTGGCTTTGGAGGCGCTGATGATGACCCATGTCCCCGCCCGGTACGTGAAGCTGACCCTCAGCACGCCGTCATCGTTTGCCTGAGCGGACGTCAGGATGCTGTGGTTGGCGTGAACCTCCACCAAGGCTTCGGCCAGCGGGGACAAGTCACTGTTGTCCAAAACCTGAACTTTGATTTGGACCTCTGCAACACAGCACACGCGTGTCACCATCAAACATGACGGTAGCATGTTAGCATGACGCTAGGTCAGCATCAAATACAATGTTAGCACATTAGCATGACGCTGGGTCAGTATCAAACACAATGTTGGCATGATGCTAGGTCATTATCACACACTTTTCACCATCAAACATAATGGTAGCACGTTAGCATGTCGCTAGGTCAGCATCAAACACAATGTTAGCACATTAGCATGACATTAGGTCACTATAACACAAGTTATCATGTTAGCATGACGTTAGGTCAGTGACAAATCTGTTAGCATGACACTAAGTCAGCATCAAACACAATGTTAACATGTTACTATGATGCTAGGTTACCATCATATTAGCATGATGCTAGGTCAGCATCAAACACAATGTTAACACATTAGCATGATGCTAGGTCACCATGAAACATGTTAACTTGATAGCATGACGCAAGGTCAGCATCAAACACATGTTAGCTTGACGCTAGTCACCATGAAACACAATGTTAACAAGTTAAAATGACACTAAGTTACCATCAATCATTTTAGCACGTTAGCATGACTCTAGGTCAGCATCAAACACAATGTTAACATGTTAGCATGATGCTAGGTAACCATAGAAAATGGCAACATGTTAGCATGGTAGCATGACGCTAAGTCAGCATCAAACAGATGTTAGCTTGACGCTAGTCACCATGAAACAAAATGTCAACAAGTTAAAATGACACTAAATTGCCATCTAACATTTTAGCATGTTAGCATGACGCTAGGTCAGCATCAACCACGTTGCTAACATGTTAGCGTGATGCTAGGTCACCATAACACAAGTTATCCTGTTAGCATTAGGTCAGTGACAAACTTGTTAGCATGACGCTAAGTCAGCATCAAACAAAACGTTAGCATGTTAGCATGACGCTAGGTCAGCATCAAACAAAACCTTAGCGTGTTAGCATGATGCGAGGTCAGCATCAAACACATGTAAGCAGTATGTTCATGAGCATGAAAAACAACGTTAGCATGACGCTAGGTCAACATCATACACAACATTAGCATGTTAGCATGATGCTAGGTCAGCATCAAACACATGTAAGCAGTATGTTCATGAGCATGAAAAACAACGTTAGCATGACGCTAGGTCAGCATCAAACAAAACCTTAGCATGTTAGCATGATGCTAGGTCAGCATCAAACACATGTAAACAGTATGTTCATGAGCATGAAAAACAACGTTAGCATGACGCTAGGTCAACATCAAACAAAACATTAGCATGTTAGCATGATGCTAGGTCAGCAACAAACACATGTAAGCAGTATGTTCATGAGCATAAAAAACAACGTTAGCATGACGCTAGGTCAAC
Organism: Nerophis lumbriciformis; assembly: GCF_033978685.3. Lineage (NCBI taxonomy): Eukaryota > Metazoa > Chordata > Actinopteri > Syngnathiformes > Syngnathidae > Nerophis > Nerophis lumbriciformis. The sequence goes on along the minus strand of NC_084579.2, from coordinate 1,354,732 downwards.
ATCATACACAACATTAGCATGGTAGCATGCTAGCATGTGTCATGTGACTGCCGGATGTGGGTCATGCTGGGGTTGTTGCCATGGAAACCCCCCCTCCCCCTTGGCCCTTCCCCCTATGCTGAACTGTCCAGGACAATGCACGTATGTAACGCGCGTGCGTGACGTCATGAAGCATTGACGTCGATTTGGGTCTTTGTGCATCGGAGCGCGTGCACGCGGGAACACGATGTCGACGCAAATCGCGCACGCGCGCGACCGGTAAAGATGATGAAGCCTTGCGCGTGCACGTTGTTGACATGAGCGCGTGTCTTGCATGACGAAGAAGAAGAAGAAGAAGAAGAAGAAGAAGACAAAGGCAACCACGCCCATGTCGTCATCGTGCAGCAGCAGCGCGTGCGTGAGGAGAGATCTTACCAAATTGCTCGTGCACGGATTTGGCCTCCCAGAGCGCGCACACGGAGGCCCAGACGAGCACACGACACACGCGCACGGCCGCCATCGTCGCAGCTACATGCCTCGCTTTCCCGCCACACTCATGTCCGCGGCGCCACACGCGCGCGCGCCGAGGCGTCGTCGTCCTCTTGTTGGGAGCGCCGCGCCGTGCACGCGCAGAGCAGCGTCCTCTAACGGCGGCCGGAAGAAGTGCGTCTGTTGCAGTGACACACAGCGGCCGGCAGGGGGCGGAAGACACCAAGGGAAGACTTCCTGTCCTCCGCAATGTGACGTCACGTGATCATAACCCTAACCCTAACCATTAATGGTAATAGACAACATAGCAATAATGGTAATAGACAACATAGCAATAATGGTAATAGACAACATAGCAATAATGGTAATAGACAACATAGCAATAATGGTAATAGACAACATAGCAATAATGGTAATAGACAACATAGCAATAATGGTAATAGACAACATAGCAATAATGGTAATAGACAACATAGCAATAATGGTAATAGACAACATAGCAATAATGGTAATAGACAACATAGCAATAATGGTAATAGACAACATAGCAACAATGGTAATAGACAACATAGCAATAATGGTTTTACAGCATTTTTCTCTAAATGAAAAAAACTACTTTTTTTTTACTGTAATAAACTGTGGTGTCATTTTGGCATTCACAGTAATATACACTACATTTACAGTAATACACACTATGTTTACAGTAGTATTCACTACATTTACAGTAATATACACTACATTTACAGTAATAATATACACTACGTTTACAGTAATATACACTACATTTACAGTAATAATATACACTATATTCACAGTAATATACATTACATTTACAGTAATACACACTACGTTTACAGTAATATTCACTACATTTACAGTAATATACACTACATTTACAGTAATAATATACACTACGTTTACAGTAATATTCACTACATTTACAGTAATATACACTACATTTACAGTAATAATATACACTACGTTTACAGTAATATACACTACATTTACAGTAATAATATACACTACATTTACAGTAATATACACTACATTTACAGTAATAATATACACTACATTTACAGTAATATACACTACATTCACAGTAATATACACTACATTTACAGTAATATACACTACATTTACAGTAATAATATACATTACGTTTACAGTAATATACACTATATTTACAGTAATATACACTACATTTACAGTAATATACACTACATTTACAGTAATAATATACACTACATTTACAGTAATATACACTACATTCACAGTAATATACACTACATTTACAGTAATATACACTACATTTACAGTAATAATATACACTACGTTTACAGTAATATACACTATATTTACAGTAATATACACTACATTTACAGTAATATACACTACATTCACAGTAATAATATACACTACGTTTACAGTAATATACACTATATTTACAGTAGTATACACTACATTCACAGTAATATACACTACATTTACAGTAATATACACTACATTTACAGTAATAATATACACTACATTTACAGTAATACACACTACGTTTACAGTAATATTCACTACATTTACAGTAATATACACTACATTTACAGTAATAATATACACTACGTTTACAGTAATATACACTACATTCACAGTAATACACACTACGTTTACAGTAATATACACTACATTTACAGTAATAATATACACTACATTTACAGTAATATACACTACATTCACAGTAATATACACTACATTTACAGTAATATACACTACATTTACAGTAATAATATACACTACGTTTACAGTAATATACACTACATTCACAGTGATATACACTACATTTACAGTAATATACACTACATTCACAGTAATATACACTACATTTACAGTAATATACACTACATTTACAGTAATATACAGAACATTTACAGTAATATACACTACATTCACAGAATATACACTACATTTACAGTAAAATATACACTACATTTACAGTAATATACAGAACATTTACAGTAATATACACTACATTCACAGAATATACACTACATTTACAGTAATATACAGAACATTTACAGTAATATACACTACATTCACAGAATATACACCACATTTACAGTAATAAAATACACTATATTCACAGTAATATACACTACATTCACAGTAATATACACTACATTTACAGTAATAAAATACACTATATTCACAGTAATATACACTACATGTACAGTAATATACAGTAATACATACTACATTCACAGTAATATACAGTACATTTACAGTAATATACACTACATGTACAGTCATATACACTACATTTACAGTAATATACACTACATGTACAGTAATATACACTACATTCACAGTAATATACACTACATTCACAGTAATATACACTGCATGTACAGTCATATACACTACATTCACAGTAATATACACTGCATGTACATTTACAGTAATACATACTACATTCACAGTAATATACAGTACATTTACAGTAATATACACTACATTTACAGTAATATACACTACATGTACAGTAATATACACTACATTCATAGTAATATACACTACATTTACAGTAATATACACTATATTCACAGTAATATACACTACATTCACAGTAATATACACTACATTCACAGTAATATACACTACATTTACAGTAATAAAATACACTATATTCACAGTAATATACACTACATGTACAGTAATATACAGTACATTTACAGTAATACATACTACATTCACAGTAATATACAGTACATTTACAGTAATATACACTACATGTACAGTAATATACACTACATGTACAGTAATATACACTACATTTACAGTAATATACACTATATTCACAGTAATATACACTACATTTACAGTAATATACACTACATACACAGTAATATACACTATATTCACAGTAATATACACTACATTTACAGTAATATACACTACATTCACAGTAATGTACACTACATTTACAGTAATATACACTACATTCACAGTAATATACACTACATTTACAGTAATATACACTACATTTACAGTAATATACAGTACATTCACAGTAATATACACTGCATGTACAGTCATCTACACTGCATGTACAGTCATATACACTGCATGTACAGTCATATACACTACATTCACAGTCATATACACTACATGTACAGTAGTATACACTACATTAGGAGGTGGAATGATTGCAACTTACCATCATTTTTTTACATTTTAGTTTAAAAAAAATCTACTAATGAAATGCATAAAACAAGTGAGTAATACTAGTATTGACTGTTAGAAGCGGCCCTCTGGGGCCAAACTTAAGTGCCCTGTGGCCCTCAGTAGAAACACTTTGACACCTTCCATTCACATCCAAGGTCATATTAGTTACAAGTTGACATTGAACACAGAGTGAGGGGAAGAGAGTGGGCTGATAGAAACAGGTTTGATCTGAGAGACGTGGACCACCGGATGTCGCTTCACAGAGGGGAGAAGAGACAGTCTCACAGTTGCAGGATTGATGATGGCCTCCACCGTATAAGGTCCTACAAACCGGGGTGCAAGTTTACGTAGTGGTACCTGTAGGTGGAGGTCCTTAGCTGGTAACAGGACTTGTTGACCGGGAGTGTAGGATGGAGCCGGCATGCGCCACCGGTTGGCACTGCGGCACATTCTCTCAGAGGCCCTCAACAGGGCAGCACGGGCGGTTTTCAAAATCTGGCGGCGTCTCTTGATATGTCTGCGAGAGGAAGGGACGGCCATCCCGGCCTCTTGGGTCCACTGAAAGGGAATGTTGGTTGAAGTGAGAGCATGGAGTGGAGCGGCCAGCTTACTTAAGTCCTTAATAAAGCGTCTGGAGAATCCAGCGAATCCCAGGAAGCGCCTCAGCTCTGTCCGAGTAGAGGGCTGGGGCCACTCCACCACCGCCTCCACCTTCTTGGGGTCAGCCTTGTTGTGGCCCTTTTCAATAATAAAGCCCAGGAAGTCAAAAGATGGTGTGTAGAACTCACATTTCTCGGCTTTCACGAAGAGGCGGTTTTCCAGGAGTCGCTGAAGTACGAGGCGGACGTGTCGGTGAGGCTCTTGCAGATCATTCGAAAAACTAAGAATATCGTCAAGGTAATCAACAACGAAACGATCGATCATGTCTCTGAGCACGTCGTTAACAAGGGCTTGGAAGACGGCAGGCGCGTTGGTGAGTCCGAACGGCTTGATTCTGTACTAAAAGTGACCCAGGTGAGTATTGAATGCCCTCTTTCACTCATCATCCTCCTTGATGCGTACCAGATGGTATGCATTGCGTACATCTAATTTAGTGAAGATGGTGGCAGGAGCGAGAGGCTCATAGGAAGAGCTCAGGAGGGGTAGTAGGTACTTGTTCTTAACGGTGATGCAGTTGAGTTGTCGATAGTCAATACACGGTCTTAACGAGACGTCCTTTTTTGTTTCTGGTGATGATCCCAGAAGCGAGAGACTTAGAGATGTAATCCCTCATGGCTTGCTTCTCAGGGAGAGGCAAATTATACAGGAGGCTGGAGGGAAAGACCGCGTTGAGGAGCAGGTCTATCACACAATCGTTGGGTCTGTGGGGCGGAAGAAAAAAGGGCTTGTTCCTTGCTGAAGACAGCCACCAGGTCATGGTAAGCCTCAGGGACTCGGGGGAGATCGGAAGGTGGTGGGTCTCCTGCAGTAGAATTATAGTCGCCTTGTTTTTAATGGCGATCTGTTCGATGACGTTGAGTTTAGCGGTGGTAAGGCCTTCAACGTTGAGCTGCAGTAATGCTAAACCAACTAGGCTTTTTGCGGACGTGGTAAAGACACTAGTTTCGCTTTTGTAGGCTTTTTGAACCTGTAAGCTACTCGTGGGGGAGGCCGCGTAGAGGCTGTCTTTGCCTGCGAGGGACCCCAGTAAACCAACTGCCCGTCCTCGCTGGCATCTCCCCGGCAAACATCAGACGAGAAGCAGCCCCACTGGTCCTCTCCCGAAAGGCACAGACCAGGGAATCCCACCTCCTCCATAAGATCGTCACAGAAACACCACGACGTGTGCGCCTTAAGTCAAGGCGCCCCTTTGCCATGCAAGCCCACAAGCTGCTCAGCACATCAGCTGATACTTCCAAGGCCACCTGGGTCAAGACGAGATGGAGAGAACAGTGGAAGTTAGGAGAACAATCTAGGCTGCACCACTACGTCGATGACCCCACAGACGTTTCCGGCCAGGAACTGCCCCGGAAGCAGTGGACAACCCTCAACCGCTCGAGGACCGGCGTCGGACGCTACGGAGCAGCGATGAAGAGGTGGGGACTTGCGGATAGTGCCTCCTGCGAGTGTGGGGACCTAGTCCAGACAGTAGAGCACATAGTCACTAGTTGCCCCAAACACCGGCCACCGAATGGCAAACAAGGTCTGATTGACCTGGACGGTGTAACGTTGACCTGGCTCGCCTCAACAGAGCTGCAAGTCTAAAGACACACGACAGAAGAAGGAAGGTGGTGAGTTGGGTTTGGGTCTGCAGGGGGGAGGCACTGCCGATCTGAGGCAGTGTGCATAGCAGGGAGTGCTCCATGCCAGGATCTTGCCAGATAACCAGGATATGTGGGGGTCATGTTAACACAGCCAAGAACGGCCGAGGACAAGAGGCGCTACTGGGGCATCTAGTACCCAGAGGCTGATGGTCTCAGTATGGTTGCCCGAGAGGGTCAACGATAGGGGTATAGTGCGGTGTTTGATGGGGCCCAAAGGGTGTCCGTCCAGGGCTTGAGCGGAGATGAAGGCGTCGAGGGGAGCTATGGAGATCCCGGCTTGTCGGGCATACTCCAGGTCGATGAAGCTCTCGTCGGCCCCAGAGTCCAAGTAGGACCCCACTGACAATGTCCTAGAGTTCCAGGCCAAGGTCGCGGGAAAAAGTATGCCAGGATTCCTTCTTTCTTTTAAGGTGGGGATGGTAGTATGGCTCACCAGGATCCCCTTGGCTGGTGAGCCAGATCTTTTGGCCGTAAGGGACTGTTGCGGATGATGTGGTCCGCGAGGCCGCAGTAGAGGCAGAGGTGTTGCTGAAATCTTCTCTCTTGTTCCTCAAATGACAATCGAGATCTGCCTATTTGCATAGGCTCTGTGACGGTGGCAGGAGACAAAGTCGGGGGAAATGTCTGTCCAGTGGGGTGTCGGCCGGCAGGTCGGGGTGGGGGTGCCGACGAGAAGCTGGCGGAGGTAAGGGCTCTTTCTGCTGCACGTTCCACAAGTCTTTGGTCGAAGAGCAGGGCCAGTTCGATGAGCTCGCGGCATAGGACAGTCGACCCCGCAGCAAACCGTCCTTAATGGTCTCACTAAGGCCTCTCCTGTAGGTGCTCTGAAGTGCCTTGTCACCCCATTCGCTGTCTGCTGCCAGCGTGTGGAACTCCAGAGTGTAAGCGGATGGTGTGAAGTCTGGCGGCGGCATCTCCTCCATCAGCGGGGTGATCGAAGACGGCTTGGAACTCCGTTCGAAAAGCGGCATAATTGGAGCTCAAACCCAAAGTCTTATTAAATCCGGTACCGACTGCAGGGAAAAAACAAAAGCTATCTTAGCCCCATCGATAGCATAACGAGAAGGTTGGTGTTGAAAGATGAATTCACAGTGTACCAGGGAGTCTCGGCAAAGTTCCAAATCTCCCTCGAAAGACTTAGGGCTGGCAATCTTGGGTTTCCGGGGTTGAGACTGTCCTCCCGTGACAGGTGTCGCTGTGGCGCCAAGCTCAGACTGTGCGTGCGCCGTAACACAAACTATTAAGATGTTTTATTGACAAACTATTCAAATGTTTTATTGACAAACTATTCAAATGTTTTATTGACAAACTATTCAAATGTTTTATTGACAAACTATTCAAATGTTTTATTGACAAACTATTCAAATGTTTTATTGACAGACTGTTCAAATGTTTTATTGACAAACTATTACAATATTTATTGACAAACTATCTTCTGACTTGACACCCGTCATGTTGTTCATGAGTAAAAATGGACACTTTTTAACAATCACAGAGAAACAATATTATCAGGATCTATGTCAGTATCAGTGTGTGGTGTGGTGTGGTCCTGGTACTATGTCAGTATCAGTGTGTGGTGCGGTGTGGTCCTGGTACTCACTCATGTCCACTTGGTGTTGTTGTTGTTGTTGTTGTTGTTGTTGTTGTTGTTGTTGTTGTTGGATCTTCTCTGTACTTGGTGTGTTCTTGGTGTGGTCTGTGTACTTGGTGTGGTCTGTGTTCTTGGTGTGGTCTGTGTACTTGGTGTTGTCTGTGTCCTTGGTGTGGTCTGTGTACTTGGTGTGGTCTGTGTTCTTGGTATGTTCCTGTTGTGGTCTGTGTACTTGGTGTGGTCTGTGTTCTTGGTGTGTTCCTGGTGTGACATGTGTACTTGGTGTGGTCTGTGTTCTTGGTGTGTTCTTGGTGTGGTCTGTCTAATTGGTGTGGTCTGTGTTCTTGGTGTGGTCTGTGTACTTGGTGTTGTCTGTGTCCTTGGTGTGGTCTGTGTACTTGGTGTGTTCTTGGTGTGGTTTGTGTACTTGGTGTGGTCTATGTTCTTGGTATGTTCCTGGTGTGGTCTGTGTACTTGGTGTGGTCCGTGTACTTGGTGTGTTCTTGGTGTGTTTTTGGTGTGGTCTGTGTACTTGGTGTGGTCTATGTTCTTGGTATTTCCTGGTGGGGTCTGTGTACTTGGTGTGGTCTGTGTTCTTGGTATGTTCCTGGTGTGGTCTGTGTACTTGGTGTGGTCTGTGTTCTTGGTGTGGTCTGTGTACTTGGTGTGGTTTGTGTTCTTGGTGTGGTCTGTGTACTTGGTGTTGTCTGTGTTCTTGGTGTGGTCTGTGTACTTGGTGTGTTTTTGGTGTGGTCTGTGTACTTGGTGTGTTCTTGGTGTGGTCTGTGTACTTGGTGTGGTCTGTGTCCTTGGTATGTTTCTGGTGTGGTCTGTGTACTTGGTGTGGTCTGTGTTCTTGGTGTGGTCTGTGTACTCGGTGTGGTCTGTGTTCTTGGTGTGGTCTATGTTTTTGGTGTGGTCTGTGTTCTTGGTGTGGTCTGTGTCCTTGGTGTGGTCTGTGTACTTGGTGTGGTCTGTGTTCTTGGTATGTTCCTGGTGTGGTCTCTGTACTTGGTGTGGTCTGTGTTCTTGGTATGTTCCTGGTGTGACATGTGTACTTGGTGTGGTCTGTGTTCTTGGTGTGTTCTTGGTGTGGTCTGTCTAATTGGTGTGGTCTGTGTTCTTGGTGTGGTCTGTGTACTTGGTGTTGTCTGTGTCCTTGGTGTGGTCTGTGTACTTGGTGTGTTCTTGGTGTGGTTTGTGTACTTGGTGTGGTCTATGTTCTTGGTATGTTCCTGGTGTGGTCTGTGTACTTGGTGTGGTCCGTATACTTGGTGTGTTCTTGGTGTGTTTTTGGTGTGGTCTGTGTACTTGGTGTGGTCTATGTTCTTGGTATGTTCCTGGTGGGGTCTGTGTACTTGGTGTGGTCTGTGTTCTTGGTATGTTTCTGGTGTGGTCTGTGTACTTGGTGTGGTCTGTGTTCTTGGTGTGGTCTGTGTTCTTGGTGTGGTCTGTGTACTTGGTGTGTTCTTGGTGTGGTTTGTGTACTTGGTGTGGTCTATGTTCTTGGTATGTTCCTGGTGTGGTCTGTGTACTTGGTGTGGTCCGTGTACTTGGTGTGTTCTTGGTGTGTTTTTGGTGTGGTCTGTGTACTTGGTGTGGTCTATGTTCTTGGTATGTTCCTGGTGGGGTCTGTGTACTTGGTGTGGTCTGTGTTCTTGGTATGTTCCTGGTGTGGTCTGTGTACTTGGTGTGGTCTGTGTTCTTGGTGTGGTCTGTGTACTTGGTGTTGTCTGTGTTCTTGGTGTGGTCTGTGTACTTGGTGTGTTTTTGGTGTGGTCTGTGTACTTGGTGTGTTCTTGGTGTGGTCTGTGTACTTGGTGTGGTCTGTGTCCTTGGTATGTTCCTGGTGTGGTCTGTGTACTTGGTGTGGTCTGTGTTCTTGGTGTGGTCTGTGTACTCGGTGTGGTCTGTGTTCTTGGTGTGGTCTATGTTTTTGGTGTGGTCTGTGTTCTTGGTGTGTTCTTGGTGTGGACTGTGTTATCTGTGTGGTCTGTGTTCTTGGTGTGGTCTATGTTCTTGGTGTGTTCTCGGTGTGGTCTGTGTTCTTGGTGTGACAGCATTGAGAAGACGTCAAAGTCTACATTGATACCAAGTTCTGCATCAATATCAATACTTACCAAGATCTTCTATGTTCTTCACCACCAAGACTTTGGCTTCCTCCCATGAAGATCTTAGGTAGTTCCCCAGGTTTGTTGGATCTTGCTTTGCTTTTGAAATTGCCGTGTGATCCTTGCAATGTTTCTTTGTCAAGTGCTCCTTCATGAAGACATTTGTTCTTGTTTCAGTAATGACATTTTCTGTGTCCCATTGGTAAACCTCATGATGGTGGTCTCTGGTTTTGGTGGGTAGTGGGTGACACGTGCTCCAGGTCCACGTCTATCCCCCTGCTCTGGAGATAGGAAGCCACCTGCTGCTCCTGGTCGGAGCGCGCCTTGATCTTGATGACCACATCATCTATGCGGGAGTGTTGCTCCAGCTGGTCCACTCTCCACTCTTGGTCCACGACGTGCTGGTCTTTATCCACCTTGTGGAGGCGTAGCTGTTTCACCTCCTCCAGTGGCCCCAGAAGATGCTCCTGCTGTGGTCTGACCGCAGTCACATGCTGCACAGGAAGTGGAGGGTTAGCTTCAGCTCCTCCCATGTCGGGCCTTTCCTTTTCCTAGTGTGGGTAATGTCCATCAATGCTAAGCTATATTAGCTATTAGCATGGTTAGCATGGCTAATGTCCAACAATGCTTAGCTTATTAGCTATTAGCATGGTTAACATGGCTAATGTCCAACAATGCTAAGCTATATTAGCAATTAGCATGGTTAGCATGGCTAATGTCCATCAATGCTAAGCTATATTAGCTATTAGCATAGTTAGCGTGGCTAATGTCCAAAAATGCTAAGCTATATTAGCTATTAGCATGGTTAGCGTGGCTAATGTCCAACAATGCTAAGCTATATTAGCTATTAGCATGGTTAGCGTGGCTAATGTCCAACAATGCTAAGCTATATTAGCTATTA
>NC_084579.2:1331645-1339145 GCF_033978685.3 Nerophis lumbriciformis | reverse complement strand
TAGCATGCTAGCCTCACACATTTAAATGTTACACGTAGCACTAGCATGCTAACCTCACACATTTAAATGTTACACGTAACATTAGCATGCTAGCCTCACACATTTAAATGTTACACGTAGCATTAGCATGCTAGCCTCACACATTTAAATGTTACATGTAGCATTAGCATGCTAACCTCACACATTTTAATGTTACACGTAGCATTAGCATGCTAGCCTCACACATTTAAATGTTACACGTAGCATTAGCATGCTAACCTCACACATTTTAATGTTACACGTAGCATTAGCATGCTAGCCTCACACATTTAAATGTTACACGTAGCATTAGCATGCTAACCTCACACATTTTAATGTTACACGTAGCATTAGCATGCTAACCTCACACATGTAAATGTTACACAGGTGTGCACTGTCCTCATCTTCTTCCCGCTGGCCTCGCCATCAGATGTGTCATGTGACACCCTGCTCCTCATGGCCGCCAACGCCACCTTATGTAAGTCTCTGCTAACTATTGACATCATCCTTTAAGACAGTGGTCCCCAACCACCGTGCCGCCGCCCGGTACCGGTCCGTGGTTCAATTGGTACCGGGCCGCACAAGAAATAAACTTAAAAAAAAAATATATATATATATATATGTATATATATATATATATATATATATATAAATTTTTTATTAAATCAACATAAAAAACACAAGATACTTACAATTAGTGCACCAAGCCAAAAAACCTCCCTCCCCCTTTTACACTCATTCACACAAAAGAGTTGTTTCTTAATGTTATTAATATTGTGGTAGGTTCCTACATTATATATCAATATATATCAATACAGTCTGCAGGGATACAGTCCGTAAGCACACATGATTGTTTCTTTATGACAAAATAATAATCTTTTTTTTTTTTTGATGATGATGATGATGATGATGGGTGATGATGATGATGATGATGAAGATGATGGGTGATGATGATGGTGATGAAGATGATGATGGTGATGAAGATGATGATGGGTGATGATGACGAAGATGATGATGATGATGATGGGTGATGATGATGATGATGATGGTGATGATGATGAAGATGATGGGTGATGATGATGATGATGATGAAGATGATGGGTGATGATGATGAAGATGATGGGTGATGATGATGATGATGGTGATGATGATGATGGGTGATGATGATGAAGATGATGGTGATGAAGATGATGATGATGGTGATGATGATAATGGTGATGATGGTGATGAAGATGGTGATGATGATGATGATGATGATGATGATGATGGGTGATGATGATGATGATGATGAAGATGATGGGTGATGATGATGGTGATGAAGATGATGATGGTGATGATGATGGTGATGAAGATGATGATGACGAAGATGATGATGATGATGATGATGGGTGATGATGATGATGATGATGGTGATGATGATGAAGATGATGGGTGATGATGATGATGATGATGAAGATGATGGGTGATGATGATGAAGATGATGGGTGATGATGATGATGATGATGATGGTGATGATGATGATGGGTGATGATGATGAAGATGATGGTGATGAAGATGATGATGATGGTGATGATGATGATGATGATGATAATGATGGGTGATGATGATGAAGATGATGGTGATGAAGATGATGATGATGGGTGATGATGATGAAGATGATGGGTGATGATGATGATGGGTGATGATGATGAAGATGATGATGGTGATGAAGATGATGATTATGGGTGATGATGATGAAGATGATGGGTGATGATGATGGTGATGAAGATGATGATGATGATGGTGATGATGATGGTGATGAAGATGATGATGGGTGATGATGATGAAGATGAAGGTGATGAAGATGATGATGATGGTGATGATGATGATGATGATGATGGGTGATGATGATGATGAAGATGATGATGATGATGGTGATGAAGATGATGATGATGGGTGATGATGATGAAGATGATGGGTGATGATGATGATGGGTGATGATGATGAAGATGATGATGATGATGATGGTGATGAAGATGATGATTATGGGTGATGATGATGAAGATGATGGGTGATGATGATGGTAATGAAGAAGATGATGATGATGGTGATGAAGATGGTGATGATGATGGGTGATGATGATGAAGATGATGGTGATGAAGATAATGATGATGGGTGATGATGACGAAGATGATGGGTGATGATGATGATGATGATGATGATGGTGATGAAGATGGTGATGATGATGGGTGATGATGATGAAGATGATGGTGATGAAGATGATGATGGGTGATGATGATGAAGATGATGGGTGATGATGATGGTGATGAAGATGATGATGATGGTGATGAAGATGGTGATGATGATGGGTGATGATGATGATGATGATGATGGTGATGATGATGAGTGATGATGATGAAGATGATGGTGATGATGATGATGGTGATGAAGATGATGATGATGATGGGTGATGATGATGAAGATGATGGGTGATGATGATGGTGATGAAGATGATGATGATGATGATGATGATGAAGATGGTGATGATGATGGGTGATGATGATGATGATGATGATGATGGTGATGATGATGGGTGATGATGATGAAGATGATGGTGATGATGATGATGGTGATGAAGATGATGATGATGGGTGATGATGATGAAGATGATGGGTGATGGTGATGAAGATGATGATGATGATGGTGATGAAGATGATGATGATGATGGTGATGAAGATGATGATGATGATGGGTGATAATGATGAAGATGATGGGTGATGATGATGGTGATGAAGATGGTGATGATGATGGGTGATGGTGATGATGGTGATGAAGATGATGATGATGGTGATGAAGATGATGATGATGATTACAGTTCAGACGTGGTCTACATGGAATGAGAGTCTACACAACGACAACAACAACAACAGGAGCAGTCATGTGATTGGTGAGTGATGACATCACAGACAGAGGACACGCCCACATGTCTAACCTCTGACCTCTCAGGACTGTACTGTGACACGTCTGTGGATGGTATTGGTACCTGCTGGCCCCGCAGTGATGCTGGGCACATGGTGGCACGACCTTGTCCTCACACCTTCTACGGGGTCAGATACAACACCACCAGTGAGAGACACACACACACACACACACACACACACACACACACACACACACACACACACACACACACACAGTGGTGTCAGGAGAAAAGATGATAAACAAGATGAGATTGCCACCCTGGGGTCCTTCCATGTTTGTTTGCAGAAATTAGCATAAAGCTCACATTAGCCAAAACACAAGTAGGACACAAGCATGCTAATGATGTCACATGTTCATGTTCATGTTCTTGTGCTAACATGCTAACTATGCTAATGATGTCACATGTTCATGTTCTTGTGCTAACATGCTAACATGCTAACATCATATTCATCACATGACTGCTCTTCTTGAAATGTCAGCTCACTGTTAGCATCAAACACTGTTAGCATCAAACACTGTTAGCATCAAAGAAATGATCATGACCTTGACTTGGCGTGGCTTACAGCAGGTCAAAGGTGAGGAAATGAGTTGACCTTCAATAAATGAGGTGGTTGGCCAGAGCCACAGCGTCTCAGAGGGAACTTAGTGTCCTTCACAAGCCTCCCTCATCACAAACATCAATCAAACATTTGAAAAGGATGGACATATGTGCTAACACAGAGGAACTACTTTTAGCAGTGCTGTGATCACTGTGATCTATGTTGGCATATTGAGCTGCTGCATGGCCTCTGAGTCAGTGAAAGTGAATTGTAGATGATAAATCATGTCTCTCACCTGGATAGTAGAAGGTTGTGGACATAATCCAACAAGTTGGTCAACTTGGAAATGACCAGAGAGACACGAAAAGACGTTTCATTCTACACCATTTTTGTCTTTGTGAGGATTATAATGAATTGTTGATGTAAAAGGGAAGACATAAACATGCCATCAGGCTTTATCCCAGTGAGAGCAAACATTGTACAGTAAGTGATTGTTTTATTATGTTTGTATGTGAAGTGAAGTGAAGTGAATTACATTTATATAGCGCTTTTTCTCAAGTGACTCAAAGCGCTTTACACAGTGAAACCCAATATCTAAGTTACATTTTTGAAGCAGTGTGGGTGACACTGGGAGCAGGTGGGTCAAGTGTCTTGCCCAAGGACACAACAGCAGTGACTAGGATGGTGGAAGCGGGGATCGAACCTGCAACCCTCAAGTTGCTGGCACGGCCGCTCTACCAACCGAGCTATACCGCCCCATGTATGTCTGCTTGACCACTTGACCACTAAATTGCTGCAGTTCAGCTAAATGTGTTGACATGGACTTGTTTCTTCAGCATTGTCCACAAGTCAGGACTTTGGAAAGGCCATTCTGAAACCTTCATTCTAGCCTGATTTAGCCATTCCTTTACCACTTTTGAGGTGTGTTTGGGGTCATTGTCCTGTTGGAACACCCAACTGTGCCCAAGACCCAACCTCCGGGCTATATATATATATATATATATATATATATATATATGTATGTGTGGGGGAAAAAAATCACAAGACTATTTCATCTCTACAGGCCTGTTTCATGAGGGGGGGTACCCTCAATCGTCAGGAGATTTTAATGGGAGCATTCGCATACCATGGTTTATATAGGGCACAGAGTGGGTGGGTACAGGCTGGCCTAGGGGCGTGGTGATTGGTTCATGTGTTACCTAGGAGGTGTTTCCGTCTATGGCGGCATGTTGTTACAATTTCGCTGCGCTTGTTGAGGGATGACAGGTCTGGACGGTAAATAATAAACAGTTTCTCTTTCAAGCATAGGTTGCATCTTTTATTACCACTATTGTAAGGTGTGCTGGATGCAAGAATTTGCCATGTTATTGAATATTCAACATTATTGTCTTTGAGGTCCCAAATGTGTTTGCTGAGTTCTGTGGTATTTCGCAGGTTTTTGTTCCTGAAAGAAGCCTTGTGATTGTTCCATCTGGTTTTGAATTCTCCCTCGGTTAATCCTACATATGTGTCGGATGTGTTAATGTCCTTGCGTATTACCTTAGATTGGTAGACAACTGATGTTTGTAAGCACCCCCCGTTGAGAGGGCAATCAGGTTTCTTTCGGCAGTTACAGCCTTTGTTGGTTTTGGAGTCGCTCTGTCTATATATATATATATATATATATTTATATATATATATATATATTTATATATATATATATATATATATATATATATATACATATATATATATATATATATATATATATATATATATATATATATATATATATATATATATATATATATATATATATATATCCCGATTGTAGCTGAGATAGGCTCCAGCACCACCTGCGAGTCGCGACCCCAAAAGGGAATATATATATATATATATATATATATATATATATATATATATATATATATATATATATATATATGGAGGAGAAGGAACATGGTACTTACTGTGAAGCATTGGGAACAGATAGGTGTTAACCACAAGCTATCATACAAATGCTAACAAGAAGCTAGCATATAAATGCTAACAAGAAGCTAGCATATAAA
Source organism: Nerophis lumbriciformis (assembly GCF_033978685.3). NCBI lineage: Eukaryota > Metazoa > Chordata > Actinopteri > Syngnathiformes > Syngnathidae > Nerophis > Nerophis lumbriciformis. The sequence goes on along the minus strand of NC_084579.2, from coordinate 1,333,579 downwards.
TGCTAACAAGAAGCTAGCATATAAATGCTAACAAGAAGCTAGCATATAAATGCTAAGCAGAGGCTGGTACAGCTCGGTTGGTAGAGTGGCTGTGCCAGCAACTTGAGGGTTCCAGGTTCCATCCCCGCCTCCGCCATCCTAGTCACTGCCGTTGTGTCCTTGGGCAAGACACTTTAGCCACCTGCTCCCAGTGTCACCCACACTGCTTTAAATGGAACTCACATATTGGCTTTCACTATGTAAAGCGCTTTGAGTCACTAGAGAAAAAGCGCTATATAAATATAATTCCCTTCACTTCAGAAGCTAGCATATGAAGGGTGGATGACAGAGGAGCTTATCGTCATGACAATGCAGACATCATGTGACGTGGGGTGTCCAGGGGGCGTGTCCAGGGGGCGTGTCCTGACTGACCAGATGTGACTTGGTGACAGCAGACCCCCCCCCCCCCCCCCCCCTCACTTGATGCTGTCTTCATGTGGACCAACTGCTCCCCCTCCCCCACTGCAGCATCTTGTGTGGTGTGCACGTGCACGTGCACCATCCAGTGCACGTGCACACTTGTTCTTGTATGCAAATAAGCCCCCAGCCCCCACACCCCCCCACACCCCCCAGCCCCTGGTGAAGAAAGAGTGCCAGAAGAAACATTTTACTTTCTCACTTCTTCATCCCAACATTGTCTTCTTTCATCCTGCATCAATGTCAATATGATGAAAAAAAGATGTATACTAATATACATATAAATATAAAGATGTATAATAATATAAATATGTATATAATATAACTATAAAGATGTATAATAGTATACATATGTATAATAATGTAAATATAAAGATGTATAATAATATAAATATGTATAATAATATAAAGATGTATAATAATAAATATGTATAATAATATAAATATGTATAATAATATATAGATGTATAATATAAATATGTATAATAATATAAAGATGTATAATAACAAATATGTATAATAATATAAATATGTAAAATATAAAAATGTATAATAATATAAAGATGTATAATAATAAATATGTATAATAATATAAAGATGTATAATAATATAAATATAAAGATGTATAATAATATAAATATGTATATAATATAACTATAAAGATGTATAATAGTATAAATATGTATAATAATGTAAATATAAAGATGTATAATAATATAAATATAAATATGTATAATAATATAAAGATTTATAATAATCAATATGTATAATAATATAAATATGTATGATAATATATAGATGTATAATATAAATATGTATAATATAAATATGTATAATAATATAAAGATGTATAATAACAAATATGTATAATAATATAAATATGTTTAATAATATAAATATGTATAATATAAAAATGTATAATAATATAAAGATGTATAATAATAAATATGTATAATAATATAAATATGTATAATAATATAGAGATGTATATTAATGTAAATATGTATAATATTATAAAGATGTATATTAATGTAAATATGTATAATAATATAAATATGTATAATAACATAAGATGTATAATATAAATATGTACAATAATATAAATATGTATAATAATATAAATATGTATATTAATGTAAATATGTATAATAATATAAATATGTATAGTAATATAAATATGTATAATAATATAAATATGTATATTAATGTAAATATATATAGTATTATAAAGATGTATATTAATGTAAATATGTATAATAATATAAATATGTATAGTATAAATATATATAGTAATATAAAGATGTGTAACACAAAAATGGTTCTGCTGAGCTCAGCATTTATTTTGATGACTGCTGCATCCAGGAAGAGATGACCTTTGACCTGCATGCAAATAAACACCTAGCACGTTAGCACGTTAGCAGGTTAGCACGTTAGCAGGTGTGAGGACATTTCCAGTCCAAATGTTAGCTTTGGGCTGT
>NC_084579.2:1271645-1326645 GCF_033978685.3 Nerophis lumbriciformis | reverse complement strand
CATTAGGACCACATTTGGACCACATTGGGGCGACATTGGAACCACATTGGGACCACATTGGTGCCACATTGGGACCACATTGGGGCCACATTGGGACCACTTTAAGACCACATTGGGGCCACTTTGGAACCACATTAGGACCATATTTGGACCACATTAGGACCACATTTGGACCACATTGGGGCGACATTGGAACCACATTGGGACCACATTGGTACCACATTGGGGCCACATTGGGACCACATTTAGACCACCTTTGGACCACATTGATACCTCATCGGGACCACATTGGGATCACATTGGGACCACATTAGGACCACATTGGCACCACATCGGGGCCACATTGGGACCACATTGGGGCCACATTGGAACCAAATTGGGGTCACATTGGCACCACATCGAGGCCACATTGGGACCACATTGGGGTCACATTGGAACATTGGGGCCCACATTGGGACCACAATAGGACCACATTGGGGCCACATTGGGACCACATTGGGACCACATTGGCACCACATTGGGACCACATTGGAACCACATTGGGACCACATTACGACCACATTGGGACTACATTGGGACCACTTTATGACCACATTGGGGCCACATTGGGACCACCTTAAGACCACATTGGGGCCACCTTAAGACCACATTGGGGCCACATTGGAACCACATTAGGACCATATTTGGACCACATTAGGACCACATTTGGACCACATTGGGGTGACATTGGAACCACATTGGGACCACATTGGGACCACATTGGGACCACATTGGGGCCACATTGGGACCACATTTAGACCACCTTTGGACCACATTGATACCTCATCGGGACCACATTTGGACCACTTTGGGGGCACATTAGAACCACATTAGGACCACATTGGGACCGCATTGGCACCACATTGGCACCACATGGGGGCCACATTGGGACCACATTGGGGTCACATCGGGGCCACATTGGGACCACATTGGGGTCACATTGGGACATTGGGGCCACTTTGGGGCCACATTGGAACCAAATTGGGGTCACATTGGCACCACATCGAGGCCACATCGGGACCACATTGGGGTCACATTGGAACATTGGGGCCCACATTGGGACCACATTAGGACAACATTGGGGCCACATTGGGACCACATTGGGGCCACATTGGGACCACATTGGCACCACATCGGGGTCACATTGGAACATTGGGGCCCATATTGGAACATTGGGGCCCACATTGGGACCACATTAGGACCACATTGGGGCCACATTGGGACCACATTGGGGCCACATTGGGATCACATTAGGACCACATTGGGGCCACATTGGGACCACATTGGGACCACATTGGGGCCACATTGGGATCACATTAGGACCACATTGGGGCCACATTGGGACCACATTGGCACCACATCGGGGTCACATTTGAACATTGGGGCCCATATTGGAACATTGGGGCCCACATTGGGACCACATTAGGACCACATTGGGGCCACATTGGGATCACATTGGGACCACATTGGGGCCACATTGGGACCACATTGGCATCACATTGGCACCACATTGGGGCCACATTGGGACCACATTGGCACCACATCGGGGTCACATTTGAACATTGGGGCCCATATTGGAACATTGGGGCCCACATTGGGACCACATTAGGACCACATTGGGGCCACATTGGGGCCACATTGGGATCACATTGGGACCACATTGGGGCCACATTGGGACCACATTGGCATCACATTGGCACCACATCGGGGCCATATTGGAACCACATTGGGGTCACATTGGGACCACATTGGCACCACATCGGGGCCACATTGGGACCACATTAGGGTCACATTGGAACATTGGGGCCTATGCGCGTTTACACTGGCGTCTGATAAAAATCACATTTGACTTGCAGTGTGAACAATCAAATCAGAACAAAAAAAAATCCGATTTGGGCCACTTGAGCCTGCAGTGTAAACGTAGTCCAAGAGTCTTCTCGCCAACAAAGTTGTGAACGCCACCAGTTTATTTTGGGATTGGCAGGGAGAAGATGACAGAGGGCCACCCCAAATAGTCTGCTTCGAGGACTCTGTTCAACCATTACCAAGCAAGTGTCAGTCCACCACCTCACAGGGATGGGCGGAGCCAAAACATGTGTACTAAGTTAGCTGGGGACTGTTGACACCATCACATGATATTCTGTCATCCATCTTGGCCAGACAGACCTTGGGGTACCAAGTACCAAGTACCAAGTAGCAAGTAGCAGCTTGCTACTTGCTGTGTCTCGCACAAATACAAGACTTAGGAACTCCACTTCAAATCTCGGTCCAGTTCTTCTCAGATAAGGTCTCTCCCCAGTCACCCTCCCAAAGTGACTTCATTGAAGTCAGAGACTCAGGGCGTAAACATTGCTTTTGGTTATAAGTACGTGTAATTGATCCTTTTAAAGTCAGAAGTGGTGTCAAAAAAGCATCTAAAACTGGGTCAGTCAGTAAATCTGGAGACCTGGGAACAGTGCTACCAACACAACTGCAGATCACTGAAAAAGGTGTTGATTAGGGATTGACAAAGTTGCTGGAAAGAGGCAAAAGATCTTTAATGTAACGGACCATCTAAAAAGGCTCTATGGACAAGACTGGGAGGGAAAGCACGATTAGCAGTGATGGGTGCAAGACTAGAAATAGTCTGTGAACCAAAATAGCGCTTCAACTGGACCCAAATGCTAAATGAGGTTTTTAAGATTGGATTTTTTGTTTAAGAGTGAATGGGAGAGTGAACCAGAGCCCTAGGAGATACTGGTCTAGGTGAGCTAGTCTCCAGAACCAGCTTTAACACAGGGGGGCAATGCTTCATATTTAAGAATTCTAATGCTGGTGGCCCACTAGTAAAACTTGAAGTAGTGCTAATCCTCCTGACGATTAGGGTCTATGTAAATATTGTTTACGTAACTTGGGACTATTTTTATTCCAAATGAAGGCTAAGATGTCATTTAGGATAGAAGGACTGAGGGAGAACAAGTGGTATACACTGGAACAAAAAGGAAAATTGCGGAAGTACTTTCATTTTAGCAGAGTTGACACCAGCCACAGGAGATAAATCTCCTTGGATCAAAGTCTCCCTGGATTCTGGACAACAAGCGTCTGTGTGACCCGGACACTCAAGTACGTGAAACTTTGTGAGGCAATTTTCAAAGAAAAATTGTGCAGATGATATTTCTTAGCAGCAGAATTTATTGGCAATATTTCATTTTTACCCAAGTTCAACTTGTAACCAGAGACATGTCCAAAAGCTTGGAGAGTACTTAAGTGGAGATGTCCGAGACGTACAGAAGGAGGTCATCTGACCTGCACATGGTGTCTACATAGAGCGTACGGCACAAAGCCATGGACTCAGGGGGCAGCCCTGCCATGTGGAACAATAAAGGACTGAATATTATTAGTCCTGACCAAGGCCGCAGCACATAAATATGGCAACTTTATCCATGAAATAAAACTGTTACCAAAGCCGAATCTCTCCAGGACATCAAATAGTTCCACTCCACTCGGTCAAAAGCCTTTTCAGCATCCAATGACATCACTTCCTCTTCAGTGGGAGGGTTGGGAACATCATACAATATTTTGAAAAGACTTCAAAGATTAGAAAAAGAGTGTCTGTTCCCGCTTTGATCCACATTAATTATAGAAGGTAGAATAGTAGTCAGACCTGAAGCCTGCACTTTGCAAAGTCATTTCAAGTCCACATTTAACAGACTAACAGGACCAAGAGTGCCTGTTTTTTTAACAAGAGAGAAATTGACCCTTGGTTTTGCATTTGTGGGAGGCGGCCAGATTCAAACAATTCATCACACATTTGTTTTTACATGTGTGTTTTTACTGTAAAATGTACATCTTTGTTTTTACATGTGTGTTTTACTGTAAAATGTACATCTTTGTTTTTACATGTGTGTTTTACTGTAAAATGTACATCTTTGTTTTTACATGTGTGTGTTTCTACTGTAAAATGTACATCTTTGTTTTTACATGTGTGTGTTTTTACTGTAAAATGTACATCTTTGTTTTTACATGTGTTTTACTGTAAAATGTACATCTTTGTTTTTACATGTGTGTGTTTTTACTGTAAAATGTACATCTTTGTTTTTACATGTGTGTTTTACTGTAAAAAGTACATCTTTGTTTTTACATGTGTGTTTTACTGTAAAATGTACATCTTTGTTTTTACATGTGTTTTTACTGTAAAATGTACATCTTTGTTTTTACATGTGTGTTTTACTGTAAAATGTACATCTTTGTTTTTACATGTGTTTTTACTGTAAAATGTACATCTTTGTTTTTACATGTGTGTTTTTACTGTAAAATGTACATCTTTGTTTTTACGTGTGTGTGTTTTACTGTAAAATGTACATCTTTGTTTTTACATGTGTGTTTTTTACTGTAAAATGTACATCTTTTTTCTTACATGTGTGTTTTACTGTAAAAAGTACATCTTTGTTTACAGAGTACATCAAGCATGATATTATTACTCTGACCCCTCCCCCTGGCAGACAGTCACATGGTGTTGGACATCATGTGACTATTTATGCTGATCTTTCTTCTAATTAAAACATGTCCAGCAGCAGGAAGTGATGTCATCAACAAAGTGATGCTTTTCTGGGAGAACATGTGGCTTTGGGCGACCATCTTGCTAACGAGCCCACCTGTCATCTTCACGCTGCTAACGAGCGTAAAAAGGTCATCGGGCGCCCGGTGGGCACGAGCTGGTCACGCCCACAGCGGGTGGCCGCTAACGAGCGTGCTCCCACTCTTCTGTCCTCCTTCCTTGAAGTGTCCTCCTTCCTTGATCTGTCCTCCTTCCTTGAAGTGTCCTCCTTCCTTGAAGTGTCCTCCTTCCTTGGCAGGAGCATCCGCTGCCTGAGGAACATCATCCACTGGAACCTCATCACCGCCTTCATCCTCAGGAACGCCACCTGGTTCCTGGTGCAGATCACCATCAACCCCCAGGTGCACGAGAGCAACGTGGTGCGTGGCTCTCTCTCACACACACACACACACACACACACACACACACGCAAGGACACGCACACACACACGCACAAACTCACACGGACACACACACACTCACGCACACACACGTGAAACACACACGCACACACACGTGAAACACACACGCACACACAAGGACACACAGACACGGACACACACACACACTGAAACACACACATGCACAAAGTCCCACTAATGTGTGACTTCCTGCTTTATTTTGAAGGTGTGGTGTCGCCTGGTGACAGCTTCCTTTAACTACTTCCACTCCACCAACTTCTTCTGGATGTTTGGTGAAGGATGTTACTTGCACACGGCCATCGTCTTAACTTACTCCACTGACAAGCTGCGCAAGTGGATGTTCTTCTGCATCGGATGGTGTGCGTGCACCTTTCTTACCCTACTCTAGCCTACTTTCTTACCCTACTCTAGCCTACTTTCTTACCCTACTCTAGCCTACTTTCTTACCCTACTCTAGCCTACTTTCTTACCCTACTCTAGCCTACTTTCTTACCCTAGTCTAGCCTACTTTCTTACCCTACTCTAGCCTACTTTCTTACCCTAGTCTAGCCTACTTTCTTACCCTACTCTAGCCTACTTTCTTACCCTAGTCTAGCCTACTTTCTTACCCTAGTCTAGCCTACTTTATTACCCTAGTCTAGCCTACTTTCTTACCCTAGTCTAGCCTACTTTCTTACCCTACTCTAGCCTACTTTCTTACCCTAGTCTAGCCTACTTTCTTACCCTAGTCTAGCCTACTTTCTTACCCTACTCTAACCTACTTTCTTACCCTAGTCTAGCCTACTTTCTTACCCTACTCTAGCCTACTTTCTTACCCTACTCTAGCCTACTTTCTTACCCTACTCTAGCCTACTTTCTTACCCTAGTCTAGCCTACTTTCTTACCCTAGTCTAGCCTACTTTCTTACCCTAGTCTAGCCTACTTTCTTACCCTAGTCTAGCCTACTTTATTACCCTAGTCTAGCCTACTTTCTTACCCTACTCTAGCCTACTTTCTTACCCTAGTCTAGCCTACTTTCTTACCCTAGTCTAGCCTACTTTATTACCCTAGTCTAGCCTACTTTCTTACCCTAGTCTAGCCTACTTTCTTACCCTACTCTAGCCTACTTTCTTACCCTAGTCTAGCCTACTTTCTTACCCTAGTCTAGCCTACTTTCTTACCCTACTCTAACCTACTTTCTTACCCTAGTCTAGCCTACTTTCTTACCCTAGTCTAGCCTACTTTCTTACCCTAGTCTAGCCTACTTTCTTACCCTAGTCTAACCTACTTTCTTACCCTAGTCTAGCCTACTTTCTTACCCTAGTCTAGCCTACTTTCTTACCCTACTCTAGCCTACTTTCTTACCCTAGTCTAGCCTACTTTCTTACCCTACTCTAGCCTACTTTCTTACCCTACTCTAGCCTACTTTCTTACCCTAGTCTAGCCTACTTTCTTACCCTCCTCTAGCCTACTTTCTTACCCTAGTCTAGCCTACTTTCTTACCCTACTCTAGCCTACTTTCTTACCCTACTCTAGCCTACTTTCTTACCCTACTCTAGCCTACTTTCTTACCCTACTCCAGCCTACTTTCTTACCCTAGTCTAGCCTACTTTCTTACCCTAGTCTAGCCTACTTTCTTACCCTAGTCTAGCCTACTTTCTTACCCTAGTCTAGCCTACTTTCTTACCCTAGTCTAGCCTACTTTCTTACCCTAGTCTAGCCTACTTTCTTACCCTCGTCTAGCCTACTTTCTTACCCTACTCTAGCCTACTTTCTTACCCTACTCTAGCCTACTTTCTTACCCTACTCTAGCCTACTTTCTTACCCTAGTCTAGCCTACTTTCTTACCCTACTCTAGCCTACTTTCTTACCCTACTCTAGCCTACTTTCTTACCCTACTCTAGCCTACTTTCTTACCCTACTCTAGCCTACTTTCTTACCCTAGTCTAGCCTACTTTCTTACCCTACTCTAGCCTACTTTCTTACCCTACTCTAGCCTACTTTCTTACCCTACTCTAGCCTACTTTCTTACCCTACTCTAGCCTACTTTCTTACCCTAGTCTAGCCTACTTTCTTACCCTAGTCTAGCCTACTTTATTACCCTAGTCTAGCCTACTTTCTTACCCTAGTCTAGCCTACTTTCTTACCCTACTCTAGCCTACTTTCTTACCCTAGTCTAGCCTACTTTCTTACCCTAGTCTAGCCTACTTTCTTACCCTACTCTAACCTACTTTCTTACCCTAGTCTAGCCTACTTTCTTACCCTACTCTAGCCTACTTTCTTACCCTACTCTAGCCTACTTTCTTACCCTACTCTAGCCTACTTTCTTACCCTAGTCTAGCCTACTTTCTTACCCTAGTCTAGCCTACTTTCTTACCCTAGTCTAGCCTACTTTCTTACCCTAGTCTAGCCTACTTTATTACCCTAGTCTAGCCTACTTTCTTACCCTACTCTAGCCTACTTTCTTACCCTAGTCTAGCCTACTTTCTTACCCTAGTCTAGCCTACTTTATTACCCTAGTCTAGCCTACTTTCTTACCCTAGTCTAGCCTACTTTCTTACCCTACTCTAGCCTACTTTCTTACCCTAGTCTAGCCTACTTTCTTACCCTAGTCTAGCCTACTTTCTTACCCTACTCTAACCTACTTTCTTACCCTAGTCTAGCCTACTTTCTTACCCTAGTCTAGCCTACTTTCTTACCCTAGTCTAGCCTACTTTCTTACCCTAGTCTAGCCTACTTTCTTACCCTAGTCTAACCTACTTTCTTACCCTAGTCTAGCCTACTTTCTTACCCTAGTCTAGCCTACTTTCTTACCCTACTCTAGCCTACTTTCTTACCCTAGTCTAGCCTACTTTCTTACCCTACTCTAGCCTACTTTCTTACCCTAGTCTAGCCTACTTTCTTACCCTCCTCTAGCCTACTTTCTTACCCTAGTCTAGCCTACTTTCTTACCCTACTCTAGCCTACTTTCTTACCCTACTCTAGCCTACTTTCTTACCCTACTCTAGCCTACTTTCTTACCCTACTCCAGCCTACTTTCTTACCCTAGTCTAGCCTACTTTCTTACCCTAGTCTAGCCTACTTTCTTACCCTAGTCTAGCCTACTTTCTTACCCTAGTCTAGCCTACTTTCTTACCCTAGTCTAGCCTACTTTCTTACCCTAGTCTAGCCTACTTTCTTACCCTCGTCTAGCCTACTTTCTTACCCTACTCTAGCCTACTTTCTTACCCTACTCTAGCCTACTTTCTTACCCTACTCTAGCCTACTTTCTTACCCTACTCTAGCCTACTTTCTTACCCTAGTCTAGCCTACTTTCTTACCCTACTCTAGCCTACTTTCTTACCCTACTCTAGCCTACTTTCTTACCCTACTCTAGCCTACTTTCTTACCCTAGTCTAGCCTACTTTCTTACCCTAGTCTAGCCTACTTTCTTACCCTAGTCTAGCCTACTTTATTACCCTAGTCTAGCCTACTTTCTTACCCTAGTCTAGCCTACTTTCTTACCCTACTCTAGCCTACTTTCTTACCCTAGTCTAGCCTACTTTCTTACCCTAGTCTAGCCTACTTTCTTACCCTACTCTAACCTACTTTCTTACCCTAGTCTAGCCTACTTTCTTACCCTACTCTAGCCTACTTTCTTACCCTACTCTAGCCTACTTTCTTACCCTACTCTAGCCTACTTTCTTACCCTAGTCTAGCCTACTTTCTTACCCTAGTCTAGCCTACTTTCTTACCCTAGTCTAGCCTACTTTCTTACCCTCGTCTAGCCTACTTTCTTACCCTAGTCTAGCCTACTTTCTTACCCTAGTCTAGCCTACTTTCTTACCCTACTCCAGCCTACTTTCTTACCCTAGTCTAGCCTACTTTCTTACCCTAGTCTAGCCTACTTTCTTACCCTAGTCTAACCTACTTTCTTACCCTAGTCTAGCCTACTTTCTTACCCTAGTCTAGCCTACTTTCTTACCCTAGTCTAGCCTACTTTCTTACCCTAGTCTAGCCTACTTTCTTACCCTAGTCTAACCTACTTTCTTACCCTAGTCTAGCCTACTTTCTTACCCTAGTCTAGCCAACTTTCTTACCCTAGTCTAGCCTACTTTCTTACCCTACTCTAGCCTACTTTCTTACCCTAGTCTAACCTACTTTCTTACCCTAGTCTAGCCTACTTTCTTACCCTAGTCTAGCCTACTTTATTACCCTAGTCCAGCCTACTTTCTTACCCTACTCTAGCCTACTTTCTTACCCTAGTCTAGCCTACTTTCTTACCCTAGTCTAGCCTACTTTCTTACCCTAGTCTAGCCTACTTTCTTACCCTAGTCTAGCCTACTTTCTTACCCTAGTCTAACCTACTTTCTTACCCTAGTCTAGCCTACTTTCTTACCCTAGTCTAGCCTACTTTCTTACCCTAGTCTAGCCTACTTTCTTACCCTAGTCTAGCCTACTTTCTTACCCTACTCTAGCCTACTTTCTTACCCTAGTCTAGCCTACTTTCTTACCCTACTCTAGCCTACTTTCTTACCCTACTCTAGCCTACTTTCTTACCCTAGTCTAGCCTACTTTCTTACCCTCCTCTAGCCTACTTTCTTACCCTAGTCTAGCCTACTTTCTTACCCTAGTCTAGCCTACTTTCTTACCCTCGTCTAGCCTACTTTCTTACCCTAGTCTAGCCTACTTTCTTACCCTACTCTAACCTACTTTCTTACCCTAGTCTAGCCTACTTTCTTACCCTAGTCTAGCCTACTTTCTTACCCTAGTCCAGCCTACTTTCTTACCCTAACATACTTACCCAAGTCTAGCTTAGCTTCTTACCCTAACATACTTACCCTAGCATAGTTTAGTCTAGCTTAGCTTCTTAGCCTAGTGTAGTTTAGCCTAGCATATCTTAGTTTCTTAGTCTAGCGTAGCTTCACTCCTTAGCCTAGCATATCTTAGCTCTGTAACCTAGCATATCTTAGCACCTTAGCCTAGCACAGCTTAACTCCTTAGCTTAGCTCCTTAGCCTAGCAAGTTTGAACTCCTTAGCCTAGCATAGTTAGCTCCTTCGCCCATGGTATGTCAGCTGTTTATCTTCACTGACCGCGGTCCAGGTGGTTCAGGTGGACCAGGTGGTCCAGGTGGTTTAGGTGGACCAGGTGGTCCAGGTGGTTCAGATGGACCAGGTGGTCCAGGTGGACCAGGTGGTCCAGGTGGTTCAGATGGACCAGGTGGTCCAGGTGGTCCAGTTGTAGCATGAAGAGAGACAGCGTTAGTCTCCATGGCGACGTGTGACGCGATGCTCCTCCCCCGCAGGTATCCCCTTCCCCATCATCGTGGCGTGGGCGGTCGGGAAGTTCTACTACGACAACGAGAAGTGAGTTGATCTAAGACCACGCCCACTGCTAAGCTCCTCCCCCTCTGCGCCAACATGGCAGATACTTATGTAACCCCCCCAAGGACCTGGAACCTTCTGGAGGTCCATCCAGTTCTTTTTAGCGCCCACCTACTTCCTGTCACATGACAGGAAGTGCTGATGTTGTGTTGTGTCACGGTTGCCATGGTGACAAGTCTCTCCTTGACAGGTGCTGGTTTGGGAAGCGGGCCGGCGTCTACACGGACTACATCTACCAGGGTCCCATGATCCTGGTCCTGGTGGTGAGTCAGTCAAGCACTGAATGTAGGATCTTTTACAATCATGTAGGATCTTTTACAATCATGTAGGATCTTTTGGGATCATGTAGGATCTTTTACAATCATGCAGGATCTTTTACAATCATGCAGGATCTTTTACAATCATGTAGGATCTTTTACAATCATGTAGGATCATGTAGGATCTTTTACAATCATGTAGGATCATGTAGGATCTTTTACAATCATGTAGGATCATGTAGGATCTTTTACAATCATGTAGGATCTTTTACAATCATGTAGGATCATGTAGGATCTTTTACAATCATGTAGGATCGTTTACAATCATGTAGGATCATGTAGGATCTTTTACAATCATGTAGGATCATGTAGGATCTTTTACAATCATGCAGGAAATTTTACAATCATGTAGGATATTTTACGATCATGTAGGATCTTTTACGATCATGTAGGATCTTTTACAATCATTTAAGATCTTTTGGGATCATATAGGATCTTTTACGATCATGTAGGATCTTTTACAATCATGTAGGATCTTTTACGATCATGTCGGATCTTTTACAATCATGTCGGATCTTTTACAATCATGTAGGATCTTTTGGGATCATGTAAGATCTTTTACAATCATGTAGGATCTTTAAGGATCATGTAGGATCTTTTACAATCATTTAAGATCTTTTGGGATCATATAGGATCTTTTACGATCATGTAGGATCTTTTACAATCATGTAGGATCTTTTACGATCATGTCGGATCTTTTACAATCATGTCGGATCTTTTACAATCATGTAGGATCTTTTGGGATCATGTAAGATCTTTTACAATCATGTAGGATCTTTTGGGATCATGTAGGATCTTTTACAATCATGTATGATCTTTTGGGATCCATTAGGATCATGTAGGATATTTTAGGATCTTTTGGGATCATGTAGGATATGTTAGGATCATTCAGGGTCGTTTGGGATTATTTAGGATCTTTTATGAACATTTAGGTTATTGTAAAATTATTTAGGAACATTTAGGACCATGTAGGATATATTTAATGATTTTTTAAGCAACATTTAAGATATTTTAGGATCATTAATGAACATTTACGATCGTTTTGGGGTCTTTTAAGATATTTTAGCAACATTTACGTTATTTTAAAATCATTTAGGAACACTTGGGAAGATTTAGGACCGCATTTTTTTAAAGCAACATTTAAGATATTATAGGATCATTTATGGACATTTAGGATATTTTAAGATCATTTAGGATCTTTAATGATTTTTTAGTAACATTTAAGATATTTTAGGATCATTTATGAACATTTAGGATATTTTAGCATTGTTTTTAGGATCATTAAGGATCTTTCAAAATCATTTAGGAACACTTAGGAATATTTAGGACCATGTAGGGTCTTTTAGGATATACACATATATATATATATATATATATATATATATATATATATGTATACATATGTATATATATATATATATATATATATATATATATTTGGGTTATTTTTAAATCATTTAGGAACATTTAGGGCCATGTGGGGTCTTCTGGGATGTTTTAGGATCTTTAATGATTTTTAGCAACATTTAAGATTTGTAGGATCTTTTAAGATCATTTTGGGATCTTCTAAGATCTTTAAGTATCATTTAGAATAATTTAGGAACGTTTAAGACTATTCAGACTCCTTCTGGATCTGTTAGGATCATTTAGGATATTTTACGATTTTTGAGGATAATTTTAGTTGTATTTTTTAAGTATCATTTAGGATATTTTAGGTACATTTAGGATCCTTTAGGATCTTTTAGGATCTTTTGGGATCCTTTAAGATATGTTAGTATCATTTAGAATAATGTGGGAACGTTTAAGATTATTTAGGATCATTTAGGTTCCTTCTGGATCTTTTAGGCTCATTTTGGAACATTTAGGATCTTTTAGGATCATTTTGGGTCTTTAAGATCTTTTAGCATCATTTAGAATAATTTAGGAACTTAGGATCGTTTACGGTTATCTAGGATCGTTTGGGATCTTTTAGTCTCATTTAGGAATATTTAGGATCTATATACATACGTGTGTGTGTGTGTGTGTGTGTGTGTGTGTGTGTGTGTGTGTGTGTGTGTGTGTGTGTGTGTGTGTGTGTGTGTGTGTGTGAAAAAGATCCAAGCAAGGGAGGAAGTCCTTAAAAGGAAATGTGGGTGTGTCTCCGCAGATCAACTTCATCTTCCTCTTCAACATCGTCAGAATCCTCATGACCAAACTACGAGCGTCCACCACCTCCGAGACCATCCAGTACAGGTAGGGGGAGGCGGGGCCAAGCAGGAGGCGGGGCTTCCTCACACCTTTTGTCCGTGTGCGTGTAGGAAGGCGGTGAAGGCCACGCTGGTTCTCCTCCCCCTTCTGGGCATCACCTACATGCTGTTCTTCGTCAACCCAGGTGAAGACGAGGTCTCTCAGATGGTCTTCATTTACTTCAACTCCTTCCTAGAGTCCTTCCAGGTAACCACGCCCACTTTGCAGGTGACAACGCCCCCGTCTCACCTGCACCTCTTCCTGCAGGGCTTCTTCGTCTCCGTCTTCTACTGCTTCCTCAACAGTGAGGTAGGTGAAGGCACACCTGCTCACTTCACCTGCTCACGTCACCTGCTCACGTCACCTGCTCACGTCACCTGCTCATGTCACCTGGTCATAAGCGGTAGAAAATGGATGGATGGATGATATAGAAAAAGGCCAAATATGATATTCATAATTGTATCTTCCTGGCTTCAAAAGTCATTCAATCGTCATTATTATTATTAGTAGTAAAATATGATATGATTCTATTTCACATGATTAGGATTCTTTTATGACATTGATTGAACTATGAGGTCATGAAAGAGGAAGTCACATGACAACTTGGATTTCAGCTTGAGTCATGCTTAGTGGCTTCTGGTTGCCATGGTGACTGCCTCCACCCCGCACACACACACAGAACCACGTGTGTGTGTGTGTGTGTGCGCGTGCGTGCGTGTGTGTGTGTGTGTGTGCGTGTGCGTGTGCGTGTGCGTGTGCGTGTGTGTGTGTGTGTGTGCGTGCGTGCGTGTGTGTGTGTGTGTGTGCGTGTGTGTGCGTGTGTGTGTGTGTGTGTGCGTGTGTGCCAACCCTCAGGTGCGCTCTGCGGCCAGGAAGCGCTTCCATCGCTGGCAGGAGCAACATTCCATCCGAGTGAGGAGCACCCAGGCCATGTCCATCCCCACGTCTCCATCCAGGGTCAGCTTCCACAGCATCAAACAGTCCACGTCGCTATGACAACACCTCTTCTTCTTCTTCTTCTTCTTCTTCTTCTCTCCATTCGCCACTTTGGAAGGAAGACATCTGTGATGATGTCATCATCACAGACAGACATATTTGATGATGTCAACATTGTTGGGAGACATATTTGATGACGTCAGCACCACTGAGAGACATATTTGATGATGTCATCGCTGAGAGACATATTTGATGATGTCATCGCTGAGAGACATATTTGATGATGTCATCGCTGAGAGAGATATATTTGATGATGTCATCGCTGGGAGACATATTTGATGATGTCATCGCTGAGAGACATATTTGATGATGTCATCGCTGAGAGACATACATGATGATGTCATCGCTGAGAGACATATTTGATGATGTTGTAGCTGAGAGACATACATGATGATGTCATCATCACTGACGTGACATGATTGATGATGTCATCATCGCTGACGTGACATGATTGATGATGCCATTATCGCTGACGTGACATGATCGATGATGTCATCATCGTTGACGTGACATGATTGATGATGTCATCATCGCTGACGTGACATGATTGATGATGTCATCATCGTTGACGTGACATGATCGATGATGCCATCATCGCTGACGTGACATGATCGATGATGTCATCATCGTTGACGTGACATGACTGATGATGTCATCATCGCTGACGTGACATGATCGATGATGTCATCATCGTTGACGTGACATGATTGATGATGTCATCATCACTGATGTGACATGATTGACAGCGGAGTGAAGAAATGTTGCTTTTGGCTGAAAGTCTGATGCCAAAGTTTGACTGCACGTATTGATGGCTACATGTAGTGATCAATAAGTGTATTGATCACTGCACGTATTGATGGCTACATGTAGTGATCAATAAGTGTATTGATGGTTACATGTAGTGATCAATAAGTGTATTGATCACTGCACGTATTGATGTAGCCATCAATAAGTGTATTGATCACTGCACGTATTGATGGCTACATATAGTGATCAATAAGTGTATTGATCAATAAGTGTATTAATGGCTACATGTAGTATCAATAAGTGTAGTGATCAATAAGTGTATTGATGGCTGCAGCAGACCAGGAAGTTGTGTGTACATAATGACATTCCTGTGTAGAATCTTCTAGATGCTGATGTATTATTGTTTGCATGCCCTTCAGTTGTGTGACATGATTATAATGATTCATGTTTGAATGAACATGTTTGACTTTGTTGTGGGAGCACACAATGAAAATGATATTTTACACTCAAGCACAATATTTCATACAATTATCATTTTAGGAAATGATCAAATGTAACTTTTTACACTTTTTCTCAGTTTACATAACTCAAATATACACCCACTATTAGTATTATTAGTATTATTATTATTATTATTATTATTAATAGCAGTATTATTGTTATTATTGCTGTTATTATTATTATATTACATAACTGAAATATAAACCCATTATTATTATTGTTGTTATTATTATTATTATTATTATTATCATATTACATAAATTAAATATAAACCCATTATTATTATTATTACTATTATTGTTGTTATTATTATTATTATTATCAAATTACATAACTTAAATATAAACCCATTATTATTATTATTGATATTATTGTTATCATTATTATTAATTTTATTATTATCATATTAAGTAACTAAAATATCAACCCACTATTATTATTATTAGTATCATATTAAATAACTGAAATATAAACTCATTGTTATAATATTCCATAACTGAAATATCATATCATATTATTATTATTATTTTCCATAACTGAAATATCATATCATATTATTATTAGTGTTATTATTGTTGTTATATTATTATTATGATTATGATTATTATTATTATTATTATTATTATTATTATCATTATTGTTGTTATTATTATTATTATTATTATTATTATTATTATATTCCATAACTGAAATATCATCTCATATAATTATTATTATTATTATTATTATTATCATAATATTCCATAACTGAAATATCATCTTATATTATTATTATTTCTATTAATTATTATTATTATAATTATAATTAATATTGTCATAATTTAACATAACTGGAATATCATGTTATATTATTATTATGATGATGATAATGATATTCCATAATGAAACATGACGACGATGTCATTCTACGCCCAAAAGTGTTGATTTCCAGTTCAGCTTGAGGTTGTTGTTTTGTGGCTGGCCTTGGTGTGCCAGATTTTGACTGACTACTACTCCCAAATATCATAGAACCAAACGCTTACCCACAATTCCTGCTGAAGATGACCCCTGCCCTAGGGTCAGGAGCTCAGGTAAAGACCAAAGACCAGGTCAAGGATTGAAGTGTCACAAGTGACGTGTGTCTGGGATCTACCTGAGAGACGGGGGAGGGGCTAACAGGTGAGTTAGATACAACACCTCCTGGACACCTGAGGAACATTAAACATTATATTAAACATTATATAAACATAAACATAATATAAACATAAACATTATATAAACATAAACAGAAAGTGGTTGGGGGCGTGGTTAAGATATATATATATATATATATATATATATATATGTATATATATGTATATATATATATATATATATATATATATATATATGTATATATATATAAATACTTGACTTTCAGTGAATTCTAGCTATATATATATATATATATATATATATATATATATATATATATATATATATATATATATATATATATAACCTACTCAGTGGCCTAGTGGTTAGAGTGTCCGTCCTGAGATCGGTAGGTTGGGAGTTCAAATCCCGGCCGAGTCATACCAAAGACTATAAAAAAAATGGGACCCATTACCTCCCTGCTTGGCACTCAGCATCAAGGGTTGGAATTGGGGGTTGAATCACCAAAATGATTCCCGGGCGCAGCCACCGCTGCTGCCCACTGCTCCCCTCACCTCCCAGGGGGTGATCAAGGGTGATGGGTCAAATGCAGAGAATAATTTCGCCACACCTAGTGTGTGTGTGACAATCATTGGTACTTTAACTTTAACTTTATATATATATATATATATATATATATATATATATATATATATATATATATATATATATATATATATATATATATATAAAATAAATACTTGAATTTCAGTGTTCATTTAACTACAACTCACAAACACTTTAGAGTTAGGCTCCACCATCAGAATGTGTACTTAAACTTATAAAGATCACATGGATATTATTCAGTGAGTTGATTCACCAAAACTAACCTGTTATACAGGAGGAAAAAGCACACAGGACGTTTCAATTGTTCACAGACTGGTCGCGCTCATCAGAATGACAAGACACTTCCGGTCTGCAGGTGATAGCATTCAATTGGGAAGAAACGCCCTACTGCCCCCTACTGACCAATGTGAATACTGATAAATGTGGAATGACAGCTCCAAAAACGAATTCAAACCACAAAATAAAATAAATAAATCAACACAAAAATGTGACACATTATGGGTGGGTCACATATGCATGTACAGTAGATGGCAGTATTGTCCTGTTTAAAAGTGTCACGACATTGCTGTTTACGGCAGACCAACTGCTTTACGGTAGACACTGTTGTTGTGTGTTGTCAACACGTCACTCAGCTCCGCCTGAATTTCGGGAGTTTTTCGGGAGAAAATTTGTCCCGGGGAGGTTTTCGGGAGAGGCGCTGAATTTCGGGAGGGTTGGCAAGTATGATGTAAGCATGTTCATGTTTTAGGCTAGCTCTGTAGCTCATTATGTACAGTTACACCTAATCATTGTGTATACAGTTACACCTGATCATTATGTACAGTTACACCTGATCATTATGTACAGTTACACCTAATCATTATGTACAGTTACACCTGATCATTATGTACAGTTACACCTGATCATTATGTACAGTTACACCTGATCATTATGTACAGTTACACCTGATCATGGTGTACAGTTACACCTGATCATTGTGTACAGTTACACCTGATCATTATGTACAGTTACACCTGATCATTATGTACAGTTACACCTGATCATTATGTACAGTTACACCTGATCATTATGTACAGTTACACCTAAAACTCAGACACTCGGAAGCATCTTCAAAGTACACTGGCTTCCGGCCAGAAGACCGAGGCACAGATAGCAGGCCCATCAAAATCTTCTAGTTATTCTTATTCTTGCACAACTGCAATATTAACTGATGTTATTCTTAATATGTCAGTAAGTAGTAAGCTGCATGTATAAGCAAAACAGATCAAAGCAAAAATGTTGTGTAGATGACAACAAAATATCAACTCCTTATTCATCAAACTGTCTGCAGCGCTCGGCCTTCTGGGTAATGTAGTTTATAAACATGCACTTCTTAGTTGACATGTATTTATGTATTCAACATTTATTTGTCCAGAGTGAGACCATGAAGAACATATTTTCCTTTTTTAGCAAAGAGGCAGCATTGACATGTTAGAGATGTTGAAGTATGATGATGTTTGCCAACCACAATGAGCGCTCTAGAGATGTTGAAGTGTGATGATGTTTGCCAACAAAAATGGCTGCCAACGCTGTTGTTGACGTGCGGCACTAAAAGTGTTGCACCATGAAGACGGTCCAGTCATGTGACCATGAGCTCTGCTTGTGGACCTTCATTGCCCCCTAGTGTCTACTGGTAGGTCTGCGCTATAAAACAAGTAAAACATCAACACAATATTTGTTTCCAAATTGTTTGCCAACAAAATGTTTGCTAGCAAATTGTCTACTAGAAAAATGTTTGTTAGCAAAATGCTTTCTAGCAAATCTGTGTTCTAACAAAATGTATGCTAGCAAAATGTTTATTAGCAAAAAATTAGCTAACCAAATGTTTCCTAGCAAATTGTATGCTAGCAAAATGTTTGTTAGCAAAATGGTTTCTAGGGTAAAAAAAAAAAAGATCCTAACAAAATGTTTGCTAGCAAATTGTATGCAATAAAAATGTTTATTAGCGAATTAGTTTCTAGCAAAAATGTATGCTAGCAAAATGTTTGTTAGCAAAATGTTTTTTCTAGCAAAAAATTAGCTAACAAAATGTTTCCTATCAAATTGTATGCTAACAAAATGTTTGTTAGCAAAATGGTTTCTCGGGTAAAAAAAAAAAAGATGCTAACAAAATGTTTGCGAAAAAATGTTTGCTAAAAAAATGCTTGCTAATAGAATGTTATCTAAAAAAAATGTTTGCTAGCAGAAAGTGTAGCACTTGAGTCACGATGTGTATTTCTCTGTGGCGCTCCTTGAGAGAAATAAAAGTGTTGCTGTCAATCATGTCTTCTTTTATTCGCCATCGACCTGCAGGACCCCAGAGAGCAGAGTCCATGTTTGAAGCGTTTTAGCATCCTCGGAAGCTTTGACTCCTTTTCTGTTTTCTGACCAATCAATGAAGAGAACAGCAGAAGACTTTTAGTCTGTCACTTCTTCAAGAGGCCCCTGGGGGTCACGTGGCCCCACCCCCACTCCCACTGATCATCTCTGACCACCTTTAAACTCATCTTTCTTATTCTTTCTAATATTGATCATTGTAGTCATTGTAATTATTGTTTAAAATCATTGTAATTATTCTTTGAAATAATTATGACTACTGTTTAAAATAATGATAATATTGTTTAAAATATTGATGGTTATTGTTTAAAATAATGAGAATATTGTGTAAAGTGATGACAATTTTTGTCTGCAATATCATGGTTTTGAATAATTATTGTTGTAAATCATGCTAAGAAGTCTTCTTGATGGACAATCATTTGACGATGTGAAGCACGTGACAGGAAGAAGGAGAAGCACGTGACAGGAAGTAAAAGACAAAGGTGTTTTCATGTGGGCAGGAAGAACATTGTGTTTTTGTGTTTGGTTGTACATCACCGCCACCTTGTGTCATTTAGTGGAACTACATCAAGAGTGACGTCATCGTTCGTCTCAGCACAGTCAGTGACAACAAAAATAATCACAATAATTATTATTTGTATTTATTATATTAAATTATATTGTATCATATTTAATCAACACTTTGTTTCTCTTATCTACTGTAATATGTCATACATTGTAATATTACATGTGTATGTAGTATATATTTATCCTTTTATTTATATATATATATATATATATATATATATATATATATATATATATATATATATATATATATATATATATATATATATATATATATATATATATATATATATATATATATATATATTGGCCTAGTGGCTATAAAAATGGGAGCCATTACCTCCCTGCTTGGCACTCAGCATCAAGGCTTGGAATTGGGGGTTAAATCACCAAAAATGATTCCCGGGCGCAACCACCGCTGCTGCTCACTGCTCCCCTCACCTCCCAGGGGGTGATCAAGGGGATAGGTCAAATGCAGAGAATAATTTCGCCACACCTAGTGTGTGTGTGACAATCATTGCTACTTTAACTTTATTTATAATGCAGTCTTATTAATGATAATATTTAATGTAATACAGGGTTTTTTCAACCTTTTCTGAGGCAAGGCACATTTTTCAAAGGCAGACATACGGAGGCACACCACCAGCAGAAAAGGTTAAAAAATGAAACTCCACCGGGTCGTCGTGCCTAATTTGGAATTTGTTGGTGTTTTCCTGTGTGTAGTGCTTTAGTTCTTGTCTTGCGCTCTTATTTTGGTGGCTCTTCCTGTTTTGTTGGTGTTTTCCTGTAGCAGTTTCATGTCTTCCTTTGAGTGCTGTTCCCTGCACCTGCTTTGTGTTAGCAAGCAAGACTATTTCAGTTGTTGCTATCCTTCTTTGTGTGGACATTGTTGATTGTCATGTCATGTACGAGTGTACTTTGTGGATGCCGTAAGTTTTTGCTGTCGTCCAGCATTCTGTTTCCGTTTACTTTGTAGCCAGTTCAGTTTTGCTTTCGTTTTGCATAGCCCTCTCTATGCTTTGTTGCCGTTTCCTTTCTCTTTTGTTCATTTTTGGTTGAAGCATTACATACCATTTTACCTGCACACCGTCTCCTGCTGTGCTCTGCATATTGGGATCACAACAAACCATCCTCGTCTCACCCGACACATTCTAACTTTTACAACGCAATGAACTACCTGCTGCCGCCTACTGACATGGAGTATTACGTGGCTACCCTGCCGAGCGCCACACAGCACAGACACTAAGCAACACCACATTATTTGTAGATTATAATTATTGATTTGCAAAAAATATTTTGTGGACCAATTAGGTGAAGTTGCATCATTTCCCATGGCACAAATCCAAATTCACAACCCCCCCTACATGCCCCCCCCCTCCAACTCCATCAGTCTGGACGCCGAGATGGGCGGTCGCCTCCTCTTTCGCTCCGGCTCGGGAATACAATCAACTATTTGGATGATCCCACACTTCCTCCTTTTTCTACTGTGGATCACGGATTTATATTTTAAACCTCCTCGGATACTTTACCCTCTTGAAAATGAGAGTCGGGAACGCGAAATGGACATTCACGGTGACTTTTATCTCATCGACAATTCATCGGCGAAGCACTTTAGCTTCGGAGCTAACACGATAGCCTCGTGCTTATAACTGCAAATGGAAACAGAAGAAACATGCCCCTGACTGGAAGGATAGACCGAAGGTCAACAATACTACTATTACTTCTACTATCAGGAGACACTGAACTCAACCCTGGACCTGTAACCACACAGTTAATGTTGGCCCGCCTGGCGAAGCCTAGCAATGCTACTGCTAGCGACGCCATTGAAGCTAACTTAGCTGCAGGACCTCCTATCGGCTCATCTCAACTCAAGCTCACCTGTGCTCCAGCGATCAGCAGCTCGACGGAGGACTTCGCCCCGTTCATCGACACGGTTGGCGGCTCGGCGGCAGTAGTGGAGGACGACCCAGACATGGGTGAAGGCAGCGACCCGGCGGCAAACAGCACGGAGGCGAGCAGCGCGGAGGCGGGCAACGAGTTGACTGTCGACATCGACACCCCGGTCTGCAGTGGAGACGGTGTGGCGGGGGTCCACGCGGCCTCTCCCCGGTCCCTGATGGTCGAGGACGCGGCGTCTGGACCCGCGGCATACACAGGATTTAGGGGCGCCTTCATACTTCCATTTTCTTTGTTTTCAAACGGACCAAACCCCGCGAAAATGAAATCCACCCCCACCCCCCACAATGGCCACATAACAGCCCAATCCAGATCCCTTAAAAAATACTCCAGTGATCATTTCAACTTAAAATGAGATGAGTGTGACTGGTCCTCTGTGCTCGCCAGCAACCTGGTCCATGTTGCTTGCGATCGCTTCAAAACAGCGTTGCTAAAGATGCTAAATGACATGGCTCCCGTGAAAACAGACAGGATCAAAGCCCGCTCTGAACCATGGATGAATCCGGACCTACTAGCTGCCATAAAAGACAGAGACAGAAAATACTCCAAATACCAGAAGTAGATAAACAACCCAATAATAACAACCTCAAATCTCTCCTTTCAACACTTAAAAAGCAATGCAATAAATTAAGAAATAAGTCAACCAACCTGACTAAATCCAAAAACAAAATTACATTAATGACAAAATAGAGGAAAACACAAATAAGCCATGTGAGCTCTGGAAAATTATCAACAACCAGCTTCCTGTTTGCAGCCAGAAACTTCAAACCAGACTCACCAACATCAGCATCAAGGAGGGTGACTCCCTCATTACAGACAAAATGGAGGTAGCAAGCAGACTTAACACCTTTTTCACCAGCATAGCCACAACTCTTGTCAACAAGCTGTCCCACCACTCTGGTGGCTTTGGTGTAGAACACATTAAAGCCTTCTACAGAAAGCTAGGAGTAATCAACAACGATTTCAAATTAGAAATGGTCACAGCTGATGAGGTGCTTAAAAAATTGAGCGCGCTCCACCCAAACAAGGCCACCGGCCTTGACAATATCCCCTCCAGATTCCTCAGGGACTCTGCCTCCACCATTGCCCCGATCATCACGCACATAATAAACCTCTCAATTTCACAAGGCCAAGTACCAAAAGATTTTAAGATAGCAAGAGTAACTCCCCTCTTTAAAAAAGGAAGCAAATTGGAACCTGGCAACTACCGACCTGTTTCTATTCTCAGTTCCATTTCCAAAGTCATGGAAAAAATAGTTTATGAACAGGTCCATAGTTACCTTGCCACTAATAAACTCATGTACAAATTCCAATCCGGCTTCAGAACTAACCACTCCACTGACACATGCCTTCTCTATCTGACTTCAGAACTAACCACTCCACTGACACATGCCTTCTCTATCTGACTTCAGAACTAACCACTCCACTGACACATGCCTTCTCTATCTGACTTCAGAACTAACCACTCCACTGACACATGCCTTCTCTATCTGACTTCAGAACTAACCACTCCACTGACACATGCCTTATCTATCTGACTTCAGGACTAACCACTCCACTGACACATGCCTTATCTATCTGACTTCAGGACTAACCACTCCACTGACACATGCCTTCTCTATCTGATTTCAGAACTAACCACTCCACTGACACATGCCTTCTCTATCTGACTTCAGAACTAACCACTCCACTGACACATGCCTTCTCTATCTGACTTCAGAACTAACCACTCCACAGACACATGCCTTCTCTATCTGACTTCAGAACTAACCACTCCACTGACACATGCCTTCTCTATCTGACTTCAGAACTAACCACTCCACTGACACATGCCTTCTCTATCTGACTTCAGAACTAACCACTCCACTGACACATGCCTTCTCTATCTGACTTCAGAACTAACCACTCCACTGACACATGCCTTCTCTATCTGACTTCAGAACTAACCACTCCACTGACACATGCCTTCTCTATCTGACTTCAGAACTAACCACTCCACTGACACATGCCTTCTCTATCTGACTTCAGAACTAACCACTCCACTGACACATGCCTTCTCTATCTGACTTCAGAACTAACCACTCCACTGACACATGCCTTCTCTAGCTGACTTCAGAACTAACCACTCCACTGACACATGCCTTCTCTATCTGACTTCAGAACTAACCACTCCACTGACACATGCCTTCTCTATCTGACTTCAGAACTAACCACTCCACTGACACATGCCTTCTCTATCTGACTTCAGAACTAACCACTCCACTGACACATGCCTTCTCTATCTGACTTCAGAACTAACCACTCCACTGACACATGCCTTCTCTATCTGACTTCAGAACTAACCACTCCACTGACACATGCCTTCTCTAGCTGACTTCAGAACTAACCACTCCACTGACACATGCCTTCTCTATCTGACTTCAGAACTAACCACTCCACTGACACATGCCTTCTCTATCGGAGCGACCACATCAAATACTGCGGCATGGTCATGCTGGACCTTCAGAAGGCCTTTGACAGCGTTAACCACGCTATACTGTTGGATAAGCTCAGAGCAATCGGATTTGATAAAACCTCATGGAGCTGGATGCAATCTTACTTGGAGGGGAGGGAACAGGTGGTAGAGGTGAACGGCACCCTGTCCCCCCCCCCTCTCAGTGAGCTGTGGAGTCCCCCAAGGCAGTATATTGGGGCCTTTACTGTTCCTAATATACATAAACGACATGTCATCAGCATGCGACTGTGAATTGTTCTTGTTTGCGGATGACTTGGCCCTGCTGGTATCAGACAAGGACAAGTCACAGGTGGAGAAAATCCTCAGTGCTGAACTCTGTAGAACTTGCACCTACAAACTATCCATACACTTGGGTAAAACTGAATCCATCCTGTTTGGGTCCCACATCAACCTTAAGAAAGTCAATGACTTCACTATAAAAGTGGGTGACATTGTTATCACCAGGAAAGATGAGGTCACCTACCTAGGTTTCATTCTAAAGGCTAATCTTTCCTGTGATAAAATGGCAACCAAGGTAATCAAAAAGGTCAACCAACGAACGAGATTTCTCTACAGAATCTCCTCTCTGGTCAACAAAAGCACCATGAAGATTCTGGCGGGAACTCTTGTTCAACCCTTTTTCCATTACGCATGCACCTCCTGGTACCCTAGCACCTCAAATACCCTCAAATCTAGACTCCAAACATCCCAGAACAAGCTAGTCAGATGACTTCTAGACCTCCACCCCAGATCACACCTCACTCCTACCCACTTCTCCAAAGTGGGCTGGCTCAGGGTGGAGGACAGAGTAAAACAACTTGCACTGAGCCTAGTCTATAAAATCCACTACACCTCCCTGATATCAAAGTACATGTCAAACTACTTCCTTAACGTAAATGACCGCCATTACCACAACACCAGGGGGAGCTCCACTAACCACGTTAAACCCAGATTCCGAACCAACAAAGGTCTTAACTCATTCTCTTTCTATGCCACATCAATGTGGAATGCACTCCCAACAGGTGTAAAAAAAAGGGCATCTCTATCCTCCTTCAAAAGCGCACTAAAAGAACACCTCCAGGCAACTTCAACCCTAAACTAACACCCTCCCTTCCACATAATACCTATTCGGTGACTGAAGTGTTGATACCAACCAAACAAGTAATTGAGGCAAAAGGAGCTCCAACCAAGTATTGAGTATTGTACATGCTCATATTTTTCATTTTCATACTTTTCAGTTGGCCAACATTTCTAAAAATCCCTTTTTTGTATTAGCCTTAAGTAATATTCTAATTTTGTGACACACGGAATTTTGGATTTTCATTTGTTGCCACTTCAAATCATCAAAATTAAATGAAATAAACATTTGAATGCATCAGTCTGTGTGCAATGAATAAATATAATGTACAAGTTACACCTTTTGAATGCAATTACTGAAATAAATCAAGTTTTTCAAAATATTCTAATTTACTGGCTTTTACCTGTAGATTACAGCAGTTTTTTCAACCACTGTGCTGCGGCACACTAGTGTGCCGTGAGATATTGTCTGGTGTTTTTGATTGATTGATTGAGACTTGTATTAGTAGATTGCACAGTGAAGTACATATTCCGTACAATTGACCACTAAATGGTAACACCCCAATAAGTTTTTCAACTTGTTTAAGTCGGGGTCCACTTAAATTGATACATGATACAAATATATACTAACATCATAATACAGTCATCACACAAGATCATCATCAGAGTATATACATTGAATTATTTACATTATTTACAATATTTACAATCCGGGGTGTGGGATATGGAGGGGGGGGGGGGGGGGGTAGGTTTCAATCAATCAATCAATCAATCTTTATTTATATAGCCCTAAATCACAAGTGTCTCAAAGGGCTGCACAAGCCACAACGACATCCTCGGTACAAAGCCCACATACGGGCAAGGAAAAACTCACCCCAGTGGGATGTCGATGTGAATGACTATGAGAAACCTTGGAGAGACCCAACCATGCAAATTTTGCATTTCCTTTGGAAATCGAGGTCCCAGAGTCTGGAGGAAGACAGGAGAGGCACAGGATCCACGTTGCCCGGAGTCTAGTGTAAAGTTTCCACCATCAGTGATGGTTTGGGGTGCCATGTGATCTGCTGGTGTCGGTCCACTCTGTTTCCTGAGATCCAGGGTCAACGCAGCCGTCTACCAGCAAGTTTTAGAGCACTTCATGCTTCCTGCTGCTGACCTGCTCTATGGAGATGGAGATTTCAAGTTCCAACAGGACTTGGCGCCTGCACACAGCGCAAAATCTACCCGTGCCTGGTTTACGGACCATGGTATTTCTGTTCTAAATTGGCCCGCCAACTCCCCTGACCTTAGCCCCATAGAAAATCTGTGGGGTATTGTGAAAAGGAAGATGCAGAATGCCAGACCCAAAAACGCAGAAGAGTTGAAGGCCACTATCAGAGCAACCTGGGCTCTCATAACACCTGAGCAGTGCCAGAAACTCATCGACTCCATGCCACGCCGCATTAACGCAGTAATTGAGGCAAAAGGAGCTCCAACCAAGTATTGAGTATTGTACATGCTCATATTTTTCATTTTCATACTTTTCAGTTGGCCAACATTTCTAAAAATCCCTTTTTTGTATTAGCCTTAAGTAATATTCTAATTTTGTGACACACGGAATTTTGGATTTTCATTTGTTGCCACTTCAAATCATCAAAATTAAATGAAATAAACATTTGAATGCATCAGTCTGTGTGCAATGAATAAATATAATGTACAAGTTACACCTTTTGAATGCAATTACTGAAATAAATCAAGTTTTTCAAAATATTCTAATTTACTGGCTTTTACCTGTATATTCAAAATATTATTATTATTAGCCTTTATTTAACCATGTAAAATCCCATTGAGATCAAAGATCTCTTTTCCAAGGGAGACCTGGCTAAGAGGGCAGCAACAAGGTTACATTAAAAATAGTAAACAAATACATAAAACATGACATTTAGAACATTACAACTTGCTGACATGACACATGTACATACAGACAAGGTAGACTGCAGTCCTTTCACAGAAGCTTTAAACTCATTCAATGTAACTAGTGTTTGAAGTTGAATATTAGATTGTAGGTTATTCCAAGCCTTCGCTGCTGAAAACCTAAATGCTTTCTTGCCCAGTTCACTTCTTACTTTGGGGACGACAAATTGCAGAACATTCATTGAACGAAGATTGTGACTTCCTTGTTTCTTTGTTAAAAGACAAGACAGAAAATAACTATGTATACAGTCTTATTAATTATAATATTTGCTGTAATATATATTTAAAATGACTATATTGACTGTAATATATATTTTAAATGATTATGTATACAGTCTTATTAATTATAATATTTGCTGTAATATATATTTAAAATGACTATATTGACTGTAATACATATTTTAAATGATTTTGTATACAGTCTTATTAATTATAATATTTACTGTAAATATATTTATATGTATACAGTTTTGTTAATTATAATATTTACTGTAATATATATTTAAAATGACTATGTATACAGTCTAATTAATTTACATACTTCCTGCAATATATATTTAAAATAACTACGGAAACATCCATCCATCCATTTTCTACCGCTTATTCCCTTCGGGGTCGCTGGAGCCTATCTCAGCTACAATCGGGCGGAAGGCGAGGTACACCCTGGACAAGTCGCCACCTCATCACAGGGCCAACACAGATAGACAGACAACATTCACACACTAGGGACCATTTAGTGTTGCCAATCAACCTATCCCCAGGTGCATGTCTTCTAATTAATTTACATATTTCCTGTAATATATATTTCAAATGTCTTATTAATGATAATATTTATTGTGGTATATATTCCAAATAACTAATAAGTAAATATTTCCAGCCACTTTCTGCAGATGTTTTTATTTCTCGTCATTGTCATTGATGGAACAATAACTTCACAGGTAAACAAACCATTGTCCTTTCACGGCGGGCACCGCAACACCGTTGCCATGGAGACGGCAGCGGGGGTCAAAGTTGGCACACCTGAGAGGATGACGTCTCATGATGTCCAGCAGACATGCGCACTGCGTCCTGTAGGTGATAAGGTGTGTTGTGCCGCTCTCACGTGACATCTTGAAGGAAACAAAAGCAAGAATTAGTGCAAAATAATCAGTCAAAAATGAGACAGACACTAGCAGTCCGATCAATACAAGGTTGATTGATTGGAGTGCTTATCAATAAGAAACATTCCCAAAGTGTACATTTATGATGATGAAGTTTTGTGCGAGCAACTTTCGTCCGCACTTCCGCTGTACGGCATTATCGACAGATTGACATCCGCAGGGGCCAATAGGAAGCCTGAAATATTGGCACTGGCCAATAGCAGCGCGGGGGCGGGACCAAGCAGTCGTAAAGCGTTAGTAACAGAGCGAGCAGGTAAGTAAGAATTTCTCCTCATTTTGTCCAAACAAATGAACAACATAAGTCTCACAGCAAGACAAAGCTTTGCATTTGCGAGCGTTAAACTGGCGGACTTCGGCATCTTTCATTCAATTCTACACTTTTCAGCCTGCATCGCCAGTCATTGAGGAGTCAGTGGAACAAGCTAACATGCTAACGAGCGTTAGCTTACTTTAGCCTGCTAGCGAGCATTAGCATGCTAGCATTATTTCATTGATTGAAACTTTTATTAGTAGATTGCACACTACACTACATATTCCCTACTGTTGACCACTAAATGGTAACACCCCAATAAGTTGTTACAGGGCTCCACGTTCATCAATTCATGGTAAATTAGCATGTGGTTATTCCGTCAGAAAGTCTTCGGAATGTCCACAAAGGAAGCATAAACCCACACATTAATCACACTTTAATCACACATCAATCACATTCAATCAAGTCGACAAAGGAAGCATTAACCCCACACATCAATCACACCTCCAACTTGCTAGTCAACAACTTTTTCATCTCCATCATTTCTCACTCTTGTTAAAACAGTACGTGTGTGTGTGTGTGTGTGTGTGTGTGTGTGTGTGTGTGTGTGTGTGTGTGTGTGTGTGTGTGTGTGTGTGTGTGTGTGTGTGTGTGTGTGTGTGTGTGTGTGTGTGTGTGTGCGTGCGTGTGTGTGTGTGTGTCTCTTGTTGTTGCAGGCTGACTGACTGACTGACTACCATCATCCTGACATGGACGTCAAGGTATTATTTACTACTCACTACAACTACTAGTATTACTCATAACAACTAGTAGTATTACTAATAATAAATATTATTACTAATAACAACTATTATTACTCATAATAACTATTAGTATTACTCATAACAACTATTAGTATTACTAATAATAACTATTATTACTAATAACAACTATTAGTATTACTCATGACAACTATTAGTATTACTAATAACAACTATTAGTATTACTAATGACAACTATTAGTATTACTAATGACAACTATTAGTATTACTCATAATAACTATTAGTATTCCTAATAACAACTATTATTATTCATAACAACTATTAGTATTGATAATTATAACTAGTATTACTAATAACAGCTATTAGTATTACTAATACCAACTATTAGTATTACTCATAACAACTATTAGTATTACTAATAATAACAATAATTACTAATAACTATTGGTATTACTAATAACAACTATTATTGCTCATAATAACTATTAGTATTACTCATAACAACTATTAGTGTTACTAATAATAACTATTATTACTAATAACAACTATTAGTATTACTGTTAATAACTATTATTACTAATAACAACTATTGGTATTACTAATAACTTTTATTACTAATAACTATTTGTTCTCATAACAACTACAAGTATTACTAATAATAACAACTAGTATTACTAATAACAACTATAAATATTACTAATAATAACTATTATTAATGCGTGAATGCTCCAAAACATATAGTTTTGTACACCAAAATTCATCTATTTATTATTCTTCTTCTCCAGATTTTGGCGCGCTCTCCCTTCCACATTTTTCACCCGATTCAAAGCGTTCCAACTTCAAACTGTTCAGCCTATTTGGGAATTGCGGGCTTTCCCTTGACTAATTCCAAAAATTCCCAGATTTCCCAGAATTCCAGGTTTTTCGGGACATTTTCCCCATTTAAAATGAATTGGCCATTTTTCAAACTTCCGCCATTTCGACATTTTTCAACCTATTCAAAGCATTCCACTTCAACACATTCAATTCATCCTGCACATTCAAACTAGCATTTTTTGCACCTTCAAAAAAATTCTGTAATGCCATTTCTTAAAAATGTTACTACTTCAACATTTCTCCACCAATTTGAAAAAATCCAACATGATACTGAAGAAATCTGATGGTTATAATTCAATATATTGGTTAGATATTAAGATACGAGATCAATATAATCAAGAAGATATTAAATCATTATTAATTGTGAATATATTGAATGAATATAATTATAAAAATAATAGATACATACAATCTTGAAGTTATTATATAAATATAATCATGAAGAAATGTGTTGAATATGATCAAAAGTTTACCATATAATATAATATATACTATAACCATAAGGTGATGATAATAACTGAATACGATTATGAAGATATTAGTGAATTACTTCATGAAAAATAAGATATTGGATGAATATGAAGAAATTAGATGAATATGATCATGAGTTTACCATATAAGATGTACTAAGGTGATGATATCCAATGAATATGATTATGAAGATATTAGTGACTCGCATTGTGGTTGAGAATAAGTAGAATTAATATGATTATGAAGATATTAGTGACTCGCATTGCGGTTGAGAATAAGTAGAATGAATATGATTATGAAGATATTAGTGACTCGCATCATGGTTGAGCATAAGTAGAATGAATATGATTATAAAGATATTAGTGACTTGCATCGTGGCTGAGAATAAGTAGAATGAATATGATTATAAAGATATTAGTGACTTGCATCGTGGCTGAGAATAAGTAGTATGAATATGATTATGAAGATATTAGTGACTCGCATCATGGTTGAGCATAAGTAGAATGAATATGATTATAAAGATATTAGTGACTCGCATCGTGGCTGAGAATAAGTAGAATGAATATGATTATAAAGATATTAGTGACTTGCATCGTGGCTGAGAATAAGTAGTATGAATATGATTATGAAGATATTAGTGACTCGCATCATGGTTGAGCATAAGTAGAATGAATATGATTATAAAGATATTAGTGACTCGCATCGTGGCTGAGAATAAGTAGAATGAATATGATAAAGAAGATATTAGTGACTCGCATCATGGTTGAGAATAAGTAGAATGAATATGATTATGAAGATATTAGTGACTCGCATCGTAGTTGAGACTAAGTAGAATGAATATGATTATGAAGATATTAGTGAGTTGCATCGTGGTTGAGAATAAGTAGAATTAATATGATAAAGAAGATATTAGTGACTCGCATGATGGTTGAGACTAAGTAGAATGAATATGATTATGAAGATATTAGTGACTCGCATCGTAGTTGAGACTAAGTAGAATGAATATTATTATGAAGATATTAGTGACTCGCATGATGGTTGAGACTAATTAGAATGAATATGATTATGAAGATATTAGTGACTCGCATGATGGTTGAGAATAAGTAGAATGAATATGATTATGAAGATATTAGTGACTCGCATCGTGGTTGAGACTAAGTAGAATGAATATGATTATGAAGATATTAGTGACTCGCATCGTGGTTGAGACTAAGTAGAATTAATATGATTATGAGGATATTAGTGAGTCGCATCGTGGTTGAGACTAAGTAGAATGAATATGATTATGATGATATTAGTGAGTCGCATCGTGGTTGAGACTAAGTAGAATTAATATGATTATGAAGATATTAGTGACTCGCATCGTGGTTGAGACTAAGTAGAATGAATATGATTATGAAGATATTAGTGACTCGCATCGTGGTTGAGAATAAGTAGAATGAATATGATTATGAAGATATTAGTGAGTCGCATCGTGGTTGAGACTAAGTAGAATGAATATGATTATGAAGATATTAGTGAGTTGCATCATGGTTGAGACTAAGTAGAATGAATATGATTATGAAGATATTAGTGAGTCGCATCGTGGTTGAGACTAAGTAGAATGAATATGATTATGAAGATATTAGTGAGTCGCATCATGGTTGAGACTAAGTAGAATGAATATGATTATGAAGATATTAGTGAGTCGCATCATGGTTGAGACTAAGTAGAATGAATATGATTATGAAGATATTAGTGAGTCGCATCATGGTTGAGACTAAGTAGAATGAATATGATTATGAAGATATTAGTGAGTTGCATCGTGGCTGAGACTAAGTAGAATGAATATGATCAGGGCCAAATGAATAGAATGATTTCTTTGAAGGCTTTATGGCGTTTGTCCCCCTGGCGGTGAGCAGCTGAAGTGTCTCCCGCCTACTGGCAGTGTTTGTGGCGCATGCGCACATGGCTGACGCGCAGGCGGTGTGTTTGTCAGCCTCAAAGCCTCATAGCGCGAGCTGCTAGCCGCCATTTTCTCCGCGTCTCTCCCTAAAAGCCCAGAAAAAGACTGGCGTCGAGCCGCCCTCCGGACTGCCTTTCGCCCGTCGGAAATGGGGGATTGTGCCGCGGGTCGCCGCGAGATGTCGTCCATTTGAGCAAGTTAGTGAGGGAAAGCAGTGTTTGACGAGCAAGGTGGAGATCGCTGATTCGTCCATTGCTTCAATCCGGAACGAAGCCCTTTGGCGCCGTGAAGCGGCCCTTTGGCTCCCTACTGGCCTGTGCTGGGACACATTCATGGCATAGGAGGCCATCTCGCCACCGCGCACTTGTTTTCCGCCACCAAAGTGTCGGGGATTGTCAACCAAATTCCCTCGGATAGTGCGAGCTCGTCACGTGGTAGGTTCCTCCTTTTTCTTTGTTAGCAGCTAGCCTGTTAGCATCCCCAGCAGGCTCACAACACAAGCCGCGTCCCCGCGCCTGTTTGCGGGCTTCCTGGCGTGGAGAAGCGTTGTCATAGTGTGGCTTCCACTGTGTTGGACACGCAGCCGAGCTAAACAAGCCTGTGTTGGTTGCATCAGCACAGCTAGCAGCGCTAACGTTAGCCTCCCTGACATGTCATACATGTCCTCCGCAACACGCCAGGGAGACTTTGCCATCAAAATGGACGCGGTGTCTCTTCTCATGCCAGCCGGTGTGTAGGACGAAGGTGTTCGGAGCTCAGATGCATTACATAATGTGCCTCGGAAATCCCAACATGGCGTAGTGGCGCTGACTAGAAACTGCAGTGAAATAGTGAGAGGCCCATTCACATCCGCCTTCATCTTTGCTTTGAATGTCCAGGACACACTCCCTAGGAAGAAGACACACGTTTGACCTTTGTACACCCCCTGAAGACTGACCAACCCCTAGTTCAAGTTGCACACCTTTACCTGACACTTGGACCCATATGACAACCTCACCGTATTAAGGCCATGGCACCATTATATTGTGGTACAAGGATAAACACACTTACTATAATTGAACACAAACTTATGTTTTTAAGCGTGAATAGTGTGGGAACATCCTAGTTGAGTGACAATGTAAACATTTAGTGTAAAACAATGTTCAACGTTTACTTTCTGAGAAGTGCTGTCCTCAGCAGTGGACATTTTTATATCCGTTTGGAAAATGTTGTTCCTCTGAAAAGTTAATTTCACTTTTTTGATCATGTTAATACCTCGGTTCGCTGGCTACAAATATCTTTTACAAGTGATGGTTTATCAAGTATCCTCTCATATTTGTTGTGCCTTTGAAACTCTCAAAAGGAAGGTGGCACTTTAGAAGGCAGACTGTAATACCTTGGCCAGGGCTTGTCTGTTTTTCAGCAACACAACTCAAAATGTTTGTGATGAAATGTCCATAAAAACAGTTCCTTGCGGACACACTCGTCCTGCATGCTTCTCCCTGTATGGCGTTCCACACCCCTATCTAGCTGCGCTGAGGATTGTGGGAGATGTAGTTTATTTTCAGACTAGAGTTTGATGGCGAGGACCTACAATAACGTCACACCTCCAATACCATTGAACACACTTGCCCAGATGCTGCGCTTCAAAAAGCTCATGAGGGGTGTGCCAACGTTGCAATTGTTACCAGTGTTTGAACTAACTCTGTCTCTCGTACCCAGGCTGTCCTGCGGGGGGGCAGTAAGCGGGTGGTGTGGAGAAGGCCGCGGCGCCCGTCTCTCTGCACTGCATGGCTGCGATGGCGCCCGCTCTCACCGACGCCCCAGCCGAAGCTCACCACATCCGCTTCAAACTGGCTGCCCCGTCATCGAGTCTGTCCGCAGCCGGCGCCGAGAACAGCGGTAACACCAATAGCATCCTCATCCACAGCGGCGGCCCCGCCAAGTGTAAGGTCGGGTCTGAAGAGAAGTGTCCCCTTGTTGAATTCTGCGGCGGAGACCAGGACCAGCAGCAGCAGTCCCAAGCCGACTCTGTGGCCCAGGCGTCGGCCCTGGGCAAGCTCCAGCCTCTGGTGGCTTCCTACCTCTGCTCTGATGTAACACCTGTCCCCTCCACCAAGGAGTCAATCACTCTTCAAGGAGTTTTCCTCAAAAGCCACAGAATATTGCCCAGCTCCTTGCTCAACGGCGGAGACTTTCTGTTGAGGAAGCGGCACGCCATAGAACTCTCCGGAGGCCAGCTCAAAAGCCTCATGAGTGGCACTAACGGTGGGGGCCAGCCTATGGCACCCGTCAACGGCCTGGCCAAGAAGCTGGCCAACATGTCTGGCTCTGGCCGTGTGATGGCAATGAACGGGGATAAGCCTCCTGCCTCCACGGAATCCCAGACTTTGGACTCAGACCCCCTGACGGGTCATATTCCAGTGAAAGGAGCCCTCAAACACAAGCATTCCTCTGGAGTTTGTCCCAATACACAACCCTCAGATTGTCAGTCTGCGGCACTTTCCTCCTGTTGTCATGGCAGCGTAGAAGTGAAATTAGAGGAGATGGACGCACAAACTACAAGTAGAAGTTCAGACCGGGAGAAAGCAGGTTGTAGCCAGCAGGGTTCCCCGTCTTTGGACATCCTTGACACTCAGGTCGGGGAGCGCACACGTCTCAGCAGCAACCGCCAAGTGGAAATCGAAAGTCGCCTACGGCGGCTGCGCAAGCGCCTTCAGGTGGTCCAGGCCAAGCAGGTGGAGCGACACATTCAGCAGCAGCTGGGCGGCTTCTTGGACACCGCCGTCAGCCGCCTGTTGGCGGGGAACCGCAAAGAGCAGTCCACGGCAACATGGAGGACAGGGCGCCACTCTTCTTCAAACAACAGAGACAGTTTGGGACGCTTCCTGAAGAGCGGCTCCATGCCTTTGGAGCTGGAGAGGTTGTATCTGAGCGGCTCAGCCAACCTGCACTCGGCAGAGACCGCCTTCGACTCGGATGTTACGGAGAGCAGTTCTGGGGGAGATTCGGACCTGGAGGAGGAAGAGCTGACCCGGGTGGACATTGATCAGCGCCATGTCAAAATGTAAGTAACAAAAAACATTCAAATCACATTCTGAGTCCATCCAAATGTTCAAAGGTGGATTTTCAAAGTGTTTTTCAAGCCATCGCTGTGCTTACAAGCTGCCTGTACTATGTCATGTCAGCACCTCCACAGTGTTTACCGTATTTCTCGGAGTATAAGTCGCACCAGAGTATAAGTCGCACCTGCCGAAAATGCATAATAAAAAAGGAAAAAAACATATAGAAGTCGCACTGGAGCCCGGCCAAACTACGAAAAAAACTGCGACTTATAGTCCGAAAAATACGGTAGTTTTACCTGGGGCGTGTGTTTCTGCAGGAAGGCCAAAGAAATAATAAGCACATAGGGTTCAACAATTACGCACAGAAATATAATCATCTCTAGAGTTTTGTCCAGAGAGTTTCATCCCAAAGTATTAAAACAATCCATGTGTATCCTGCATCCTCACTGAGACACTTGGTAATCACAGTAAGTCTTTTAAGGTGAAGCAAGAAAGAACAAGCACAACACAACCACTGTCAAGCCTGTTCCGGCATTCACAATAAAAGCACTGCATGCTACATCCTCTCTGCCTGCGCTAACAAAAAGGGTTTCAGAAAAATTACCTACGGCATGTTTTCTATATTTTTATATATATATCTATCATCTCATACATACAGGGTTTCCCCTTAATGTAATTGTGTGGCGCGCCGCCACAGCATTTTAATTACCGCCACACCTTGAAAGTAAGGGCTTTTTTTGTACTTTAAAAGAAATTAAAGTAATATAGTGCAGCCCCCAGAAGAAATCACACAGTTACCAATTTTTATGATAACAAACGACGACACAATTCCAACAGGTGTTACCTGCCATGAAAACACGGAAGTCTCCTTGAGTCTTCACTTCCCCGGACACACAACACTTCATCATCCTCTGCCAATCACCTTTCAGACACGGTGTGTTTGTAAACGTGGGAAAACTGACATCAAATCCCAACCACACAAACATAAAACATTAACATTAGCAGGTCGTTACAGTATGAATTGATATATATAGTCTATTATTTGTACACTATTGACAAGTGATGTAGTGAAAACTTGACTGCCAAAAAAAGACTTATCACCAATAACTGCACTACTGAAACAGGATGTAAACAAAACACACACCATTGTCTGGAGCGTTGTC
The DNA here is from genome assembly GCF_033978685.3 of Nerophis lumbriciformis. Classification (NCBI taxonomy): domain Eukaryota; kingdom Metazoa; phylum Chordata; class Actinopteri; order Syngnathiformes; family Syngnathidae; genus Nerophis; species Nerophis lumbriciformis. The sequence goes on along the minus strand of NC_084579.2, from coordinate 1,289,664 downwards.
AGCATGTCTGTGATGTTTATATATATTGCAGATATACCCGCAGACAGCCATCTTCAAAATGTTCAAATATTAAGAGGACAGTGGCGACTTTTAAGAAGACAAAGTCCAACTGGAGCAACAGCGCCAAGCAAGTGTGACATGCTATTAAGACCAGAACAAGATGCAAGATTTGTTGCTAGTTGTTTTTAGTATAAAACAGTCATTAAAAGTCTGTCAACACTTGAAAAAATTTCAAAAGTACCTTGTACAAAAAACAGCAACATTGAAAATATGGCAAAACAATACGAAAAATATGTTAATACTGATGAATAAAAACAGATTTGTTTTAAATACATGTATACATTTTTTAGCCTTTTTTAAAAGAAAATCATAGCAAAATATGCAAATTGCTCAATGACGGCATTGTGACTACGCCTCCACCGCCACAGGTATCATGACAGTTTTGGGGAAACCCTTATATATATATATATATATATATATATATATATATATATATATATATATATATATGTATATATATATATATATATATATAAGGGCTGCAACAACTAATCGATTAAAATCGCTTATAAAAATAGTTGGCGATTAATTTAGTCATCGATTCGTTGGGTCTATGTGCATGCGCACAGGCTACGTTTTATTTTTTACTTTTATTTATAGACTGCGACATTTACAAACAGCTGATAAACAATAATCAAAATAATAGGGGTGTAACGGTACGTGTATTTGTATCGAACCGTTTCGGTACGGGGGTTTCGTTTCGGTGCGGAGGTGTGCCGAACGAGTTTTCACACGGACATATTAACTAGCGTACTGCACGTTGTGTAAACAATACTCAAAATGCCGGACATTTGAGGCATTTGAAAAACTCCGCCCTGACCGCTCCGCAAAAGAGGACATGTCTGGTAAAAAGAGGACGTATGGTCAGTCTATCGTAGTCCGTTAGCTGCTAGCATGATAGCAAAAGAGGACATGTCCGGTGATAGCATGCTAGCAGCGACCGGGCTAGGTCCTGACCATATGTCCTCTTTTCACCGGACATGTCCTCTTTTGCGGGGCTGTCGGGCGGTGTTTCTTAAATGCCTCAAATGTCCGGCATTTTGAGTTAGGGTTGCGTGTATTTTCAATGTACGTTCAGGGTTAAGAAGGTTAAAAACACAACAAGTTGTGCTCGCAGCAGCATTGGTGAGGGTGGGGCAGAGACAGAGCGAGCGAGAGAGTTGTGTTAAACGCGCATGCGTCGTCAGGCTCTGCTTTTTATCCATAGATTTATCGATTTAATTTGTTATTATCTATAGCAGGGGTGTCAAAAGTGCATTTTTGTAACATTTTCCTTGTTTTATTTGGCAAGTTGAAAGAACATGGCGCCAGTATGCTGTTTTTTTCCCCAAAAAATACTGGAAAGGATAGAAATGTAGTTTGTCTCTTTTATCCGATTATTAATCGATTAATCGAAGTAATAATCGACAGATTAATCGATTATCAAATTAATCGTTAGTTGCAGCCCTAATATATATATATATATATATATATATATATATATATATATTAGGGATGTCCCGAACCGATATTTGGATCGGATCGGCCGCCGATATTTGCCAAAAAATGCGTATCGGCAAGGCATGGGAAAATGCCGATCCAGATCCAGTTTTTAAAAAAAACTCTGGTCCGTGTTTTCCAACGCACCAATTTAAATAATACATTCCACTTTTCTGCTGCTCCCTAATTTCGGTTCCGCATTTTCCAGCACACCTTCAACACATCCACAGGTTTGTGGATTCTCACGCAGTTGCTTTTAGCTGCTGGCATTACACGACAGGCTCTCCTCGCTCTTTCCTGTGGCTCCCTCTCACAGACAGCAAGCGCACCTTCTTACACACGTCACATATGTATACGCCCTTGCGCAGCAGAGAGGTAGCAGCATGGCCAACGTTAGCTGTGATGCTAGCGCAGCTGTGCAAGCAACTTTCCCTCTAAGGTGCGCGCTTGTGCAATTGCGCACTGCTCAAGCGTCCTCTGCGCACGGCAAATTTATGCCACGCACAAAATCAAATAAAAAAATAAGCGCATAACAATTTTCGACACACGGACACGACAGAGAAAACCGTTTTCGTCATCATTGTTCAAATATTGTAACGTCTGTCGAGACGCTTATCTCAGTTCGGTGCCACACGCCCACACCATCAAAATGCCGAGGCAAACATTTCCAGATCAACACGGTATGAAAAAAATAATGATTTTTTTTGTTGTGATTTCCTTCTCTGCATGAAAGTTTCAAAGTAGCATATATTAATGCAGTATGAAGAAGAATGTTTTAATGTAGACACATAGAATCATCATACTGCTGTGATTATATGCATCAAGTGTTCATTCAAGGCTAAGGCAAAATATCGAGATATATATCGTGTATCGCAATATTTAAAAAAAAGGCCATATCGCCCAGCCCTAATTCAATGATGCCATTTCTGTTTGTCATGTATAATTTTGTCTATTTTGTGTTTATCCTTGAATAAACAGGTCAGTTTCTTGTTACCAACCATTGTGTATTATTCAAACTCCCCTAATTCAGCTGGCTAGTTGTTATCAAGAGTACTAAAACCCTTTTCAACATGATTCTGACAACTAAGTAGGCTAAATAACTTTAAACTTTAATACATGCTCGGATAGGCCAGTATCGGTCAGTATCGGTATCGGATCGGAAGTGCAAAAACAACATTGGGATCGGAAGTGCAAAAACCTGGATTGGGACATCCCTTATATATATATATGTGTATATATATATATATATATAATGTAACTATAGATTAATCATCTAAATCACTACACCGTTAGAGCTGTTTATTTGAAGAGGGGAGTTTACCAAATATGTAAACATACAGTACAAGCCTCAAAGCCCTATTTTCCTGAAAAGGTGTCATATGGTGCGTGCCAACACAAAACATGCACGCACACACACAATCACACACAACCCTTTTTTCCCTCGCACAGCACCGCGCTAACCTAACTAAAATTTTGTGTGGGCTTTTTATCTCTTTTCTGGCTGTCAAGTACAGGAGACGTAGTTTAGGGACCCCTGCTACGACCAACAGCTTGTAATCACTCACCTGACTTTTGAACCAAGTGGTGGTCCACCAAACCAACATGGCTGCAAACAGTGAAGACAGCGAACAGTGTGCAAACTATCCAAGTGCGCAAGGGGTCTAGATCTTACCACTAAAAGCAGATACGAGCAAAAAAAGCTAGCAATGGAATAGAACCCTATACTTTATTAAAAAAGATTTGGGGAGTGATATCAAGGATCATTGGGGACGGCTTGGCGCGGTTGGGAGAGTGGCCGTGCCAGCAACCTGAGGTTTCCTGGTTCGATCCCCACCTTCTACCAACCTCGTCACGTCTGTTGTGTCCTTGGGCAAGACACTTCACCCTTGCTCCTGATGGGTCGCGGTTAAGGCCTTGCATGGCAGCTCCCGCCATCAGTGTGTGAATGGGTGAATGTGGAAATAGTGTCAAAGCGCTTTGAGTACAGTAGAAAAGCGCTATACAAGTATAACCCATTCATCATTTATTATACGTTGGTGGCGTTCCCAGACGTGGAACTATTGTGCTCCAGACATCATTCTACACCACAGAGTGAAAAGCATGGAGGTCTACAACTTGTGTGGGTGTGGGTGTGTGTGGGTCAGGGACATTGCTATCAAGACTCTCCTGGGTAAATATGTATTGTTTTTGGAAGGGTCAGGTTGCATTTCATGATTTAACTTTGTGTCTTGCAAGGACGCGTCGTTGTAAACAAACTAGTACTCCATAGCCTTGATTGACTGTTTTTCATGTTGCCATTATGTTAAGCACTAGTAAAGAAAACAGACACCACTGAAGACCTGCATGGCTGCTGACATGTTGCTTTGTTGTTGCATGCATCGTTATTAAGGCTGCAGCTAACGATTATTTTTCTATCGATTATTTTTTTTCCGATTAATCGGTTAATGTATAGATTTTTTCCCCCCCGATTAATCTATAGATTATTTTTCCTTTTACCGATTTTTTTTTAAATTTAAAATAAAGATGAAAAAAATAAATGTAGGTCAGTTTTTTCAAAAGGCATGGCTTTTATGTACAAAAAAAAAGTATGGCCACTCAGTCAACATTGACAACAACATGACAAAATATTCTGTAACAATGTAAACATTTAAAACTTTTAACATTTAACAAAATTAAAAGTAGCTTATTTGCTTTTTAATGTGCAAATATAAAATAAACATACAGTGCAAATCTTAATATTCTGCAATAGTATAAGCATTTCAAAAGTAAAAGTATTGCTTATTTTGCTTTAAAATCTGCAAAAACAAAGATAAACATCCAATACAAAAAAGTGCGTATTTCCTTGAATTGGCGCCGGGTACATAGTATTCGCATGCCTCGAATTACTGCCGGGTCAAACTCGTTTCGCAAAATAATTAGCGCATGCTTGGCCTTACCGCCGGCTCAGGATTAACGTCGGATCAAACTCGTTTCGCAAAATATTAATTTTATTAGCGCATGTCTGGAATTTTCGCCGGGTAAAACTCGTTTCGCAAAATAATTAGCATATGTCTAGAACTTCCGCTGGGTCAAATATTGTTTCTACACAGATGGAAGTGCAGCCCAGAAGAAATATGACTAACACTAGCATAGAAGTTGAAACACAACATTGAGAAGAAGCTTTAGTTTCACTGCAGCACACCGGTAGTACTCCTGCCCTCAATGTAGACTTGCAAGCACTTTCACAATGTCTTTGTGACCGAACTGCTGTGGTAGAATAGACACACCCACTCATATAATCAGAAAAGGGCTTTTTTTCCCGTCTAAATATTTTAAAATCAGATTTTTTGTTTATGTCTGCAAAGATTCCTCTGACATGACATGTTGTAAAACATTCTGCACACTGACACTTGCTGTTCAAATCACTTTTAAAAAACATTTTGTTCCTGAAATAATCATTAAAATTGTTTTATGTGTTGCTACACTATTTTATAGTACCTCAAATTCACATTTCATGTACTTTTAGTAAATATAAGATACAGTAGTTGGGTTTGAAAAACTCCACAATCTGAGTCACTGCTTGTTGTTTACCAAAACACTGGTGAGAAGTACTGATGTATACAAGCCATTATATACAAATAATAAATAAAACACTGGTGAGAAGCACTGATGTATACAAGTCATTACATACAAATAATAAATAAAAGATTGGTGAGCAGCACTGATGTTTACAAGTCATTAAATACAAATAATAAATAAAACACTGGTGAGAATCACTGATGTATACAAGTCATTACATACAATTGATAAATAAAAGACTGGTGAGCAGCACTGATGTTTACAAGTCATTAAATACAAACAATAATAAATAAAACACTGGTGAGAAGTACTAATGTGTACCAGCCATTACATACAAATAATAAATAAAACACTGGTGAGAAGTACTAATGTATACAAGTCACTAAATACAAATAATAATAAAACACTGGTGAGAAGTACTGATGTATACAAGTCATTACATACAAATAATAAATAAAAGACTAGTGAGCAGCACTGATGTTTACAAGTCATTAAATACAAATAATAATAAATAAAACACTGATGAGAAGTACTAATGTATACAAGTCATTACATACAAATAATAAATAAAACACTGGTGAGAAGTACTAATGTGTACCAGCCATTACATACAAATAATAAATAAAACACTGGTGAGAAGTACTAATGTATACAAGTCACTAAATACAAATAATAATAAAACACTGGTGAGAAGTACTGATGTATACAAGTCATTAAATACAAATAATAAATAAAACACTGGTGAGAAGCACTGATGTATACAAGTCATTACATACAAATAATAAATAAAAGACTAGTGAGCAGCACTGATGTTTACAAGTCATTAAATACAAATAATAATAAATAAAACACTGATGAGAAGTACTAATGTATACAAGTCATTACATACAAATAATAAATAAAACAATGGTGAGAAGTACTAATGTATACAAGTCACTAAATACAAATGATAATAAAACACTGGTGAGAAGTACTAATGTATACAAGTCAATAAATACAAATAATAAAACACTGGTGAGAAGCACTGCTGTATACAGGTCATTAAATACATATAATCATTTACTAGTTGAAGGTGTTGCAAAGAATACATGTAAAGTTAGTATTCAATACACCACTGATACTTTGTTTACTGCAGAATGTTTGTGATGACAAGCAAAAAAACTAAAGAACTTTGAGAGGGGGGGGAAAGTTGTTCTTTACACCCACAAAATGTGCTGAAAAAAGTCAAACCGTGGTCCTAAAACCAAGTACGGACCGTAGACTGGGTTATCTGTCCTGTTGTTATAATAATAATATATATAAATAAATAATATTTAAAAAAAAAAGAGTATAATAATCCTTTAATTAAAGAAAAATAATCTGTTAATGGGGTGATATTTCAAAATGACCGGTGATAATGTTTTTTGCCATATGGCCCAGCCCTAGGCTGCAATATATATCACATTGTAGATTATATGTCACCCATCACTAATGGTGAGGGTGGCATCCTCTTCAATGGTGAATCCATTCTGAATGGAAAAGTCCAGAAGATGATTTGGTACTAAATACTAGAGGAGTGGTACAACGTCCACGCCAGTGGCCCTAACGGAAAAAGCCCAGTGTGGTTTATCAGCACAACATGTTTCCACAAGATGAAACCACAGAGGGTGGGGACATCATGGTCTTCAAGTAAAGTTACTCAACTTAGACAAGAATACTGCATTTTGTGATCACTTCTTTGTCAGCGTCTGACCCAAATATCTGCAGTGTGTGTGTTGTGTACATGACCTACTTCTGACTCTCTAAACCAAAACACTTACTTCATCTATTACCTCCACTGGAGGGAGATTTCAAGTAGAGATGTGACAGTGCTTCAGTATGAATTCATGCCCAAGGAGGGCTGGGTGACACGATCCATTAAGGGTGGATATCTTTGATGTTTGGGCAAAATCCAATCTCTCAGCCCGATATCAGGTATTGATTGGTCTGCCAAAAACGTGTCTGTATCATTTTCACCACTAAGATACAGTAGACCCACCATCAGCTGTTGTTGTTAGTGGTGTTCATGTGGATTGCCACAACATGATAGAATAGAAGACCAATACTGCTTGGAGTACACATTACAATTCATTTCATACCAATTACTAGGGATGTAACAGTATCTAACCTCTTGGTACGATATTACGCTATTAAGGCCACAGTACAATATTATTGCAGTGTATGTCCAAAATAGACTTAAAAATGTTATGTTGTGTCAGGAATGTTTATGATAAACACACTTACTGTAATTGAACACAAACATAACATCACTACAAAGTATTTGTAAGTGCAAATAATTGTTTAGGAACATCTGTTTACAGCAAATATTACAAATAATAACTTACAGTTGATGTTTTTAAAGTGACAATGTAAACATTTAATGTAAAACAATGTTCACTTAAGTGTCTTTCAACTTGTACTTGATGAGAAGCAGTGTCCTCCGCAGTAGACGTGTTTATATCAGTCTGGAAGATGTTGTTTGTCAGGAAAGTATACTAACAATATACAGTGAAGAAAATAAGTATTTGATCACCCTGCTATTTTGCAAGTTCTCCCACTTAGAAATCATGGAGGGGTCTGAAATGTTCATGGTAGGTGCAGGATTTTGGCCCACTCCTCCTCACAGACCTTCTCTAGATCAGTCAGGTTTCTGGGCTGTCGCTGAGTAACACAGACTTTCAGCTCCCTCCAAAGATTTTCAATTGGATTTAGTTCTGGAGACTGGCTAGGCCACTCCAGAACCTTGATATGGTTCTTATGAAGCCACTTCTTGGTTTTCCTGGCTGTGTGCTTTGGGTCATTGTCATGTTGGAAGAACCAGCCATGACTCATCTTCAATGATCTGACTGAGGGAAGGAGGTTTTTGGCCAAAATCTCACAATACATGGCTGCAGTCATGTACAGCCGTCCTGTCCCACGAGCAGAAAAACACCCCCAAAGCATGATGCTACCACCCCCATGCTTCACAGTAGGGATGGTGTTCTTGGGATGGTACGCATCATTCTTCTTCCTCCAAACACGCATAGTGGAATTATGACCAACAAGGTCAATTTTGGTCTCATCTGTCCACAAAACTTTCTCCCATGACTCCTCTGGATCATCCAAATGGTCATTGGCAAACTTAAGACGGGCCTTAACATGTGCTGGTTTAAGCAGGGGAACCTTCCGTGCCATGCATGATTTCAAAGCATGACGTCTTAGTGTATTACCAACAGTGACCATGGAAACAGTGGTCCCAGCTCTTTTCAGGTCCTTGACCAAGTCCTACCGTGTAGTCCTGGGCTGATTCCTCACCTTTCTTAGCATCATTGAGACCCCATGAAGTGATATTGTGCATGGGGCTCCACTCCGATTGAGATTGACCGTCATGTTTAGCTTCTTCCATTTTCTAATGATTGCTCCAACAGTGGACCTTTTTTCACCAAGCTGCTTGGCAATTTCTCCGTAGCCCTTTCCATCCTTGTGGAGTTGTACAATTTTGTCTCTGGTGTCTTTGGAGAGCTCTTTGCTCTTAGCCATGCTGAATGTTTGGGTCTTACTGATTGTATGGGGTGGACAGGTGTCTTTATGCAGCTAACGACCTCACACAGGTGCATCTGATTCAGGATAATACAGTGGAGTGGAGGAGGACTTTTAAAGGCGGACTAACAGGTCTTTGAGGGTCAGAATTCTAGCTGATAGACAGGTGTTCAAATACTTATTTTCAGTTGTATCACACGAATATATTGTTAAAAAATCATAGATTGTGATTTCTGGATTTTTGTTTTTAGGTTATCTCTCATACAGTGGGCATGTACCTACTGTGAAAATTTCAGACCCCTCCATGATTTCTAAGTGGGAGGACTTGCAAAATAGCAAGGTTTTCAAATACTATTTTCTTCATTGTAACTTTGAATAATGTTAACTGGCTTCAAATATCTTTCCAGTGTGATGGTTTATGAGAAGGTGACTTGTCAAGCACTGCTTCCCCCCCAGTACAGCTGGAATAGGATCCACCCCCTGCGACATCTGGAGACAAGCGGTAGAAAAATAGAGGGATGGACTGAGAATGTATAAAGTAGCTTTTTAGTTTACTTGTATTTCCCGCGTTTAACGTTCTTTTTGTGATTTCCCGCCGTGCGGCTCTGTCTCGCCTTGGAAATACTCCAAACAAAAGTGGTGCACTTTGCCCCGCAGAACGCAGACTTTCTTACGTTAGGTTATGTTTTGGCCTGTTAACAACATAACTCTACCAGTTATGGACATAGTTCACTTCTGCTTACAGCAGTCAACGCCCCCACCTTGCCGGTTTTGCGCAGCGCAGAGGATTCTGGGAAATGGAGTTTACAGACCAAATGCTAAAACGCCAAAAAAAAAACTACACTCAGCGAGTTTTGGTTTGATACGTCACAGTATTATTGACAAGACTTTGAAACTGAGTGTTTATAATACTGTTAAAATTACTACTAACAACAGATTTTATAGGAAATATATGCATCATCAACACTTCTTCAAATGATGTAATGTCACATATTGGCAAGCTGGGGGAGCCCTGACTTGGGCCGTGTGATTACTGCGTTAATGTAAAATGTAATAAAAGAGACTAAGGAACTAGTTTAAATATTATATTTAAAAGATTACAATGTGATAAAATGAAGACATGTGATTTGAACGGGCAGCATAAAACTTAGATTTGTGTATATATTTGATATGAATACAGAGTAGGGTACAGGTGATATGGCAAAAAAAAGTAATCGATGAATTTTTTCATATAATTCTATCTGGATTAATATTACACATTTGTATTAAAGTAGGATTGTCCCGTGCAGGATTCTGAGTACTACTGCAGTATCTTGTAACAGACATCAAAGTAATACCGTATTTTTCGGACTCTTAAGTCAACGTTTTTTTTCATAGTTTGGCCGTGGGTGCGACGTATACTCCGGAGCGACTTATGTGTGAAATTATTAACACATTGTCGTAAAATATCAAATAATATTAATTATCTCATTCGCGTAAGAGCCGAAGAAAATGTCCGCAATCGTCACACACACGTCAACAATCGTCACTCACACGCCAGCCAATAAGAATTCGGTGGGGGGGGTCATGGCAGAAGTGCATTGTGGGTCATGGAATACTAACTGCTATACGCTACTACCGGAGCTATTAAAATGGATCACATCAACATTGGCGGTAATTTATAAAAACTGAGAAGGACTGAACTAAAATGGCACCGAAAAGGAAATCATATACTGCAGATTACATGCTGGACGTAGTGAAATATGCTGCGGAGAACGGCAATCAGGCAGCAGAAAGAAAGGATGCTAGCGGGGCGCATACCAGAGGTGACACCGGGGAGGAAGATTTCATGGGATTTAGCGATTAGGAGTGACAGATTGTTTGGTAAACGTATAGCATGTTCTATATGTTAAAGTTATTTGAATGACTCTTGCCATGATGTGTTACGTTAACATACCAGGCACGTTCTCAGTTGGCTTTTTATGCCTCATATAACGTACACTTATTCAGCCCGTTGTTCTCTATTCTTTATTTATTTTAAATTGCCTTTCAAATGTCTATTCTTGTTGTTGAATTTTATCAAATAAATTTCTCCACAAAATGCGACTTATACTCCAGTGCAGGGGTCGGCAACCCGCGGCTCCGGAGCCGCATGCGGCTCTTTGACCACTCTGATGCGACTCAGCTGTATACTTGCCGACCCTCCCGATTTTCTCGGGAGACTTCCGGATTTCAGTGCCTCTCCCAGAAATCTCCCGGGGCAAATATTCCCCGATGTTTACCCTAACAATAATAATAAGGGCGTGCCGTGATAACACAGCCTTTAACGCCCTCTACAACCTTGTACTAACAGCGTGCCAGCCCAGCCACATGTTGTATGCAGCTTCAGCTTGCACACGTAAGTGACAGCAAGGCATACTTGGTTAACAGCCACACAGGTTACACTGACGGTGGTCGTTTAAAACAACTTTAACACTCTTACTAATATGCGCCACACTGTGAACCAAAACCAAACAAGAATGACAAACACATTTCGGGAGAACATCCGCACCGTAACACAACAGAACAAATACCCAGAATCCCATGCAGCCCTAACTCTTCCGGGCTACATTATACACCCCTGCCTACCACCAACCCCCCTCGGTGCGTCGGTTGAGGTGGGCAGGGTTTGGTGGTAGCGGGGGTGTATAATGTAGCCCGTAAGAGTTAGGGCTGCATGGGATTCTGGGTATTTGTTCTGTTGTGTTACGGTGCGGATGTTCTCCCGAAATGTGTTTGTCATTCTTGTTTGGTGTGGGTTCACAGTGTGGTGCATACTAGTAAGAGTGTTAAAGTTCTTTTAAACGACCACCGTCAGTGTAACCTGTGTGGCTGTTGAACAAGTATGCCTTGCTGTCACTTACGTGTGCAAGCAGTAGCCTCATACAACGTGTGGCTTGGCCGGCACGCTGTTAGTACAAGTTGTAGAGGGTGTTAAATGCTGTGCCATCACGGCACACCCTTGTTATTGTTGTTAGGGTGAAAATCAGCAGACGTTCGAGAGAGTAGTTGTCCTTAAATTCGTGAGTCTCCCGGAAATATCGGGAGGGTTGGCAAGTATGACGCTGTCAAGCGCCATTCATATAAATCTTGTGGGCTGCACTAACATTACATTTTCATATTAAGGTGCTGGCCGCGTGTCTGAGACCCTTCCTTGGTTTATACATGGCACAAAGCAAAAAAAACCTTTGTATGCAGTGTTATTTCATTTTAAATTTCAAAAGAGTTTTGTGGCTCCCATTGTTTTCTTTATTTTGTGAAACGGGTCAAAATGGCTCTTTGAGTGGTAAAGGTTGCCGACCCCTGCTCCAGTGCCACGTATATATGTTTTTTTCCTTCTTTATTGTGCATTTTCGGAGCGACTTGTAGTCCGAAAAATATGGTATATGCTAACATGTATTCATATGTATGATTGTGTTTACTACAAAGTAAGCCAGGCTACAGTCTGTACCTTTGTTTTAGCTTCATGGTTTTGCTTCTTTTTGGGTACCTTTTGTGAGGGGTAAACGCAACCATTTTTTTCCTCTCAAAATTCTTTTATTTTGAAGGTCATCACAAACTTCATTCTGCAGTAAACAAAGCATCATGGTGTACTGAATACCCAAAGACTTGTATTTCCAATTAACATTTACTAAACATGACTTTCAAGTGGAAAATAATGATTATAGATCATCGCCAGCCCTAATACAGAGTAGGGCTGGGAGATGATATGAGTTGGATGACGGTGGTCAGCTGTTAGCATATTTCCTTGATCAAACATGGCGGAACTGTCAGAAGTTAGCAACAATCCTCGGTATAATCCTGCACGGACAATATGATTTGAATTTGAAAAACAACCAAACATGATATTAATGGAGATGAGATGATATGACAAAATGAATGGTGATCATGTTTTTGCCATATCGCCCAGCCCTACTGTTCATCACCAGCTGCATTGTGGGTAATACTGCTCCTCTCCTCGCCACCTCTGTCCTTCCTTTCCAAACCTTTCAGCTGACTGTGTAGAACATCAGTGTGATGCTGAATGACATTGGAATAAAACACCTGCTTGTGGAGAGGAACTTGTCCTCCATGGTTGGGAGAAGATGATGCTCATGTCCAAACATTCCTGTTTCATGTAATGACTGCTGTGACATCTTAACTTCCATTTGGTCTTGTCGGCTACTGACACCTTCATTTTGTGTGTGCGCATGGAGTGCTGCACTTTGATGTTTTTACTCATTCCTTTCTCTTTTTCACCTTTGACAGTTTTTACAAGTGAAACCTTTCATTTTAACAATTCTATTCAACATTTGCGGTTTTTTTTTACTATATATGTTAGGGGTGTAACGGTACACAAAAAATTTGGTTCAGTACGTACCTCAGTTTAGAGGTCACGGTTCGGTTCATTTTCGGTACAGTAAGAAAACAACAAAATATACATTTTTTGGTTATTTACCAAATTTGTAAACAATGGCATAACATATACACACAGGGTCCATTGCCTGGGTTAATGTGGTCAACATATATAAAATATATACTAAATAAGATAAGGCTCAGAATGGTTTCTTAACAAAACCTTTCTACATATAAAGTGCTTTTTTTGATTGATTGATTGAGACTTTTATTAGTAGATTGCACAGTACAGTACATATTCCGTACAATTGACCACTAAATGGTAACACCCCAATAAGTTTTTCAACTTGTTTAAGTCGGGGTCCACGTTAATCAACATTAAACTGCCTCAAGTTGTTGCTCAGATTAAATAAAATGACAAAACTTTTCTTCTACATACAAAAAGTGCAACATTAAACAGTTTCAAGTCAACTCAGCCTCAGATTAACTTTTCTTCCCCCACCCAGCCTGGCTAACTTGGCAGTAAGAGGATATATGGACTCATTGTTCTTCCACCATAGAAGTGGGTCAAAATCTAGTTTTTAATGCAATATGGACTTATATCTGCTGCTATAAAAACATTTGTTATTGCTTTAGCCCTGCCTGACTCGCCGAGTAGAGGATGCTTGAATGCGGTGGTGACGCTTCAAATGGGTTAGCATGTGTTATGAGAGTAGCGTATGTGTGTGTGTGGCCCTTTAATATGTGACAGCATGTGAGGTGAGTGTGTGGGCGAGCGAGCGAGGTGAGGGAGCGGTAGCTTGAGTGTGGGGAGTGGCTAGTGTTTTGTTGGATTGGCTGTGTGCAAGACCTCAAAGCCACGATTTGCAACTAATCACTTGTGAGACCCACTGCCGGGTAGAGTGAAGGGTGTTGCCCCCGAGAATACATCGGCCCTGGAGGAGTGTCTCCCCTGCGCTCCTCGACTACGGTCTGGGAGCCAGAAGCAGGAAAGGTGCAACACATGTTTGACGTGTTGTCAGAAGCAGCTGCTGAACAATTTCGGCAAACCTCCGTCCTCCATTGTTGTATCGCGCAGCCAAAGTGTTCCCAAACGGGAGATGTTAACGAGGCAGGAGGGTCTTCCAGCTCTGGCTTTTACATGTTGTCCTAGCCCGGTCGCTGCTAGCATGTGTACTCGTTCGGTACACCTCCGAAACTAACCGAAACCCCCGTACCTAAACGGTTCAATACAAATACACGTACCGTTACACCCCTAATAAATAAATATATATATATATATATATATATATATATATATATATATATATATATATATATATATATATATATATATATATATATATATATATATAAAAGTTAAAGTACCAATGATTGTCACACACACACTAGGTGTGGCGAGATTATTCTCTGCATTTGACCCATCACCCTTGATCACCCCCTGGGAGGTGAGGGGAGCAGTGGGCAGCAGCGGTGGCCGCGCCCGGGAATCATTTTGGTGATTTAACCCCCAATTCCAACCCTTGATGCTGAGTGCCAAGCAGGGAGGTAATGGGTCCCATTTTTATAGTCTTTGGTATGACTCGGCCGGGGTTTGAACTCACAACCTACCGATCTCAGGGCGGACACTCTAACCACTAGGCCACTGAGTAGGCCTAGTGGTTATATATATATAACCTATAGGCCTATATTTATATATATATACACATACATACATATATTTTTTTTTTTTTTTTTTTTTAACGATATGTTCTGAAATGATTGAGTGAGCTTGAATGGATTGTGTTACTTTTTATATCAACAAATCAAGCAGTGAGTGTAAAATAGATATTGGACACTGCAGGTAGGGGTGTAACGGTACGCAAAAATTTCGGTTCGGTACGTACCTCGGTTTAGAGGTCACGGTTCGGTTCATTTTCGGTACAGTAAAAAAACAACAAAATATACATTTTGGGATTATTTATTTACCAAATTTGCAAAATCTTCCACCAAAAATATTTTTCGTAGTGGAATATTTGATGTGAAGTAATGGGAACCTTGGATAGGTCAATAATTCATAATAACATTGATTTTGATTCAATATTATGTTTTGAGCAATGACAGTTTGAAAGAAAAAACCCAGCTTTGTTTTATTAGTCAACATTACAACTTTTTCTAAATTACATTTAACCTTTAAGCTTTTTTATTTCACTTTTGTTATGTTTTTGTTTATTTTAATAGTATTTTTAGAATGTGCCGTAGGCCTTTAAAACAGCTGTGGGCAGCAAATGGCCTCCGGGGCACACTTTTGACACCCCTGCTATAGATAATAAAAAATAAAATGTGATAAATCTATGGATAAAAAGCAGAGCCTGGCGACGCATGCACGTTTATCATAACTCTCTCTCTCTCTCTGTCTCTGCCCCTCCCTCACCAATGCTGCTGCGCACACAATTTGTTTTGTTTTTAACCCCTTCTTTACCCTAAACGTACATTAAAAATACACGCAACCCTAACTCAAAATGCCAGACATTTGAGGCATTTAAGAAACTCCGCCCTGACAGCTCCGCAAAAGAGGACAAATGGTCAGTCTATCCTAGCCCATTAGCTGCTATCATGCCGTGTGTTGTGCCTCTGTGTGCATTGTTTACACAACGTGTGTTACGCTACTTAATATGTCCGTGTGGAAACTCGTTCGGTACACCTCCGAACCGGAACCCCCGTACCGAAACGGTTCAATTCAAATACATGTACCGTTACCCCCCTAACTGCAGGTGAAGTTTGCTATATTCTTGTTATTTCTCGTTAGGGAATGATGTTTAAATTAATGATGATACAAGTAAACAATATTAGTTGTTGTCGAGGAATGATGTATACATGAATTATGAAACAATCAAGTAAACAATATTATGTCTTGTAGGGGAATTATGGATAAATGAATTATTATACAAACATGTTATTTCTTGTAGGAATGTTGTATAAATGAGTTACGATACAAACAAGTAAACAACAATGTTATTTATTGTAGGAATGATGTATAGATGAATTATGATACAAAAATATTATTTTTTTCAAGGCAATGATATATAAATGAATTATGATACAAACAAGTAAACGACACATAATAAATAATGCCTTCACATCTTATTTGAGGAAACTTTTCCTGATCACATTTTCAATAAAATTACAGTGTACAACATTTTAAGAGTACCGGTACTGTATTTTCTGCACCGTAGGGCGCACTGCCGATGAGCGGGTCTATTCAGGTCTATTTTCATACAAAAGGTGCACCGGATTATAAGGTGCATTAAAGGAGTCATATTATTATGATTTGTTTCTGAATGTAAAAGACTTCCTTTTGGTCTACATAACATGTAATGGTGTGTTGCATAGATGATGTTTTACACATCATCTTCAAGTCACTTTTTGACAATCTCTTCAGGATGCGCCGTTTTGTGAGCGGTCTTATTTACGTGCCTCCACTTGGACAGCATCTTGTCCCCGTCATCTTTGTTGTAGCGGTGTAGCGTGGAAGAAGTGTCAAAAGATGGAGCTAACTGTTTTTATGACATTCAGACTTGACTTCAATCAATAACAGAGCAGCATCTCCTCATCACTTATTGTGACCAAAATGATCATTATTATCCCAATATTGTTGAATGTGCTGAAAGTACTTTAACATTTTTATTTAAGTTTCATTAAAAAAAAAAAAGTTAAATATTGGCATAGAATAGTTTTCTTAAAAGAAACTAACTATTGCTCTGGCTTCTCCAGCCATATTAATACTTTGTCTTCCATTTTGAATTTGTAAAAGTTTGTTAATGATTAAGACAAAATGGGTGTTTGGTTCCTGTTGTGTCCTAGTATACATTTATCACTCTACTAAAAGAGCACAGCCTGTAGGTTCAATGTGCACAGTTCAATAGCTTAGTTCTGTGTGTTTACTTCCGTACTGGACCGTTGGCTACAACTGTTGCCTTCCTCAAATGTTGTCCCTTTTTTGGAATGTTGCCTATGGTTCATCATGAAAGACATGAAGAATACACAGTTGACTTTTCTCTCTATTTCATTGTTGCTACCTGAGCAAACAGGAAATACCTGCTAGTTTTTCCAAAAATGTTTTGTTGACATCAAGTTTATGGATTGGAATGCCTTGAAGTTGATATTTCTATTTGCCCATAATTCATGTTTGGTATGTGTGTAATGAAAAAGTAAACATTGTTCTGACGTCATAACATTACATTTTCTTTTCACCATGCAAAGCTTCCATCTGCATGGCATGGTAATGGTTTAAAAAGTTTTGTTAGTGAATTGTATCGTAACCCAGGTATGGAGATTCATATGCCACTTACATATTAGCCCTGCAGTTAATACCGCTTTCTTTTGTTGTGACTTTGTTACGGCCGTTTGTCTGGTGTGGCGCGCTGCTGGCAGGCACCGTAGTTGAGGAAGGCTCTGGTGTGCGTCAGCAGTCCACACCCGCACTGTAGCTCCTCTTTATTAACCAGAGCTAACACAAGCCAGTGAAAGAATTCAACAGAACAGCCGTCAGAGACGACAAACTATACCTCTGTTAACTACTAAAGCTAACAAATACAGCTCAGCCGAAACCCTCGCTGACATCACACGTTGCTTGGCAACAGATACTGCACTGCACTGCGCTCATGTCAATCTTCTCTCAACTGTAATGCATTAATTATTTTCTCTAGTAACTAATTACTTTTGTTAAAGAGTAATTCCATTAGTAATTAAATTACTTTTTGGTTAAATAGCTGTAATTATTTTTTAAAGTTATTTTCAGTAACAGTAATGTAGTGAGTTTAAACTAAACACTTTGCAGGATTTGTTGAAAGTACTGACATATGTATCGCCATTCGGCCTAAAGATACCAAGATATCCCTTTAAAGTAACTGTATTTATTTCTGAAAGTAATTTCAGGAACACTGGTAGTTACAGTAATGTGGTGTAGACACCATTTGTTTAAAATGCTGATATATATTGTATATCAACATTTGGCCTAAAAATAGCAGGATATCAGTTGTGTAACTGTATA